>NW_024870731.1:38785000-39007500 GCF_019054845.1 Dipodomys spectabilis
GTGAGGTGGTATCTCAATATTGTTTTGATTTGCATTTCTTTTATGGCTAGAGAGGTGTCTATTGGCCATCTTTCTTTCCTCTTCAGAGAAGTTTCTCTTTAAGTCTTTAGCCCACTTATTTATTGGGCAGTTGTTTCTTTGAAGATTTGTTGTTGGGGGATTTAATTTTCTGAGCTCCAGGTGTATTTTAGATATGAGACCCTTGTCTGTTGTATGGCTAGTGAAGATCTTCTCCCAATCCATGGGCTTTCTATTGATCTTGCTAGCTGTGTCCTTTGCCATGCAGAAGCTCTGAAATTTCATGCAATCCCATTTGTCCAACCTTTTTTTGATTTGTTGTGTTTCTGGGTCTCTATTAAGAAAATCTAGGCCTGTGCCAAGGAGACCTAGGGTTTCTCCTATTCCATCCTGTAATGTTTTCAGAGTGTCTGCTTTGACTCCGAGGTCTTTGATCCATTTAGAGTTGATTCTGGTGCAGGGTGGTATATTAAGCCAGGCCCAAAGAAACCTAGGTCCCATGGTTTCCCTTATTTGCAATAACTAGTATATGTCTGAGACAAGCAGAAAAGGTCAGATAAGTTGATGTTAGGTGAAATGAATCCCAAGATAAGTATTCAAATGTTTTTTTCTTTTCTTTTTTTTTTTGGGTCCAGTTGTGGGGCCTGAGCTCTGGGCCTGGCCACTGTCCCTCAGCTCTTCAGCTCAAGGCTAGCGCTCTACCACTTGAGCCACAGCGCCACTTCTGGCTTTTTTTCTTTTTGCTTATGTGGTGCTGAGGAATCGAACCCAGGGCCTTAGGCATGCAAGGCAAGCGCTCTACCACTGAGCCAACTTCCCAGCCCTCAAATGTTTTTTTCTTTCTTGCAATTGTTTCTAACATATTTATAAGATGATTTTTTTGTTACTTTATATATCTCTGCCCCACGGTATAACCCCTGCTTTCATTGTATTTGATGCTGGTATAATTTGTGGAGGGGATGGGCAAAACCAAACCGTTTAAATGGGGATACAGGTGGACCCATTGCAACAATGAGATGTACAAGTCGTTACGTTGAAAAATAAACTTTACAACTTTGGATGTGCAGGGGTGGAGGGTGGGCGTGGGGGTGGGGGTGGGGGTGGGGGGGAGATGGGAAGGGGTGGGAAGGGGAAACAAAGGAGGAGGCAACAATGCTTGATAAGAAATGTAGTCATTACCTTGCCCATGTAATTGTAACCCCTCTGTATGATGTTTTCACAATAAAAAATTAAAGAAAAACATAATAAACATAAAAAAAATAGAGAGCAGGCAAAAACTTCAGTTGGATGCAGCAGACCAACAGAGAGCTGACCTTGTCATTTTTCAGGCAAGGACAATTGGGTTGATATTCTCACTTCTCACACGCTCTGTGTAGATTTGTTAGGCACTCTAAGTTCACTATTTCCCCTCGCTTTGTTACAATAACATCTCATCAGTAAGAAAAGGAAATGCTTAGTAATCCTCACAAAAACTTAAACTGAAAACTAGCAAAGAAGAGGGAGATAAGGAGGTGTACACCTATAATCCCAGCTCCATCGGCAGTGGAGATCAAGAAGATCTTTGTCCTAGGCTGACCCCCAGCAATGAGCAAAAGACCTTGACTCTATCTGAGAAGTAATGAAAGCGAAAAAGGACTTGGTATGTGACTCAAATAGTAGTGCTTGTTAGCAAACATGAGATCCTGAGCGAAAAACTCCGGTAACACTTTCCATAAACTATATTAATATATTATAATGATCAAAATATATAATATATTATTTATAAATATATAACTATTATATAAAATTGTATATAAACTATATAATTTTATAATATATAATTTTACCATATATAGGTTTAGATAAATTTTATGTAATATAGTATACATAATTTGTATATACTTTATACAATATATTTATCATATATATTTTATTATATTTATCATATATCAATATATTTATCATATATATTTTATTATATATATTATATATTATATATATTTTATATATATTATATTTATATTTTATTATATATATAATATATATATTTTATTATACAATATGTAAGTATATTTATATAAGGATACATCATATATAAGTATAAATTTATATTTATAAATATATTTATAAATTTATATATAAATTATATATAATTGTATACTATTGCTTATATTAGATATTACATTTTATATATTTGTTCAGAATACAATGTACAAAAGACAGTTCAGTCATAAATGGGTGAAGGAATTTTAATTCAATTCCATAAATGTCCATTACATTCTAGAAGGTGGAACCCTCAATAACAAAAAAAGTTGGCCCTCAGCTGGCTTTACTTTCTATTAGTATTCCATTTATACCTCCTTCTCTTGTTATCCAGCACCAAAACCACTTGAAGGCAAGCATCTTGGCCATCCTCTTCTCCATTCCCCTACTTTATATTCCTGGTCTGGGCAGGGAGGGACAGCTTAGCTCCTTTCTGAAGGGTGGACAGCCTGTCTATGTATTTCTGCTTTGAAATTTGCTGAGCCAGTTTTTAATAGAAAGATAATATTTTGTTCTGGACAAATGAGTACAATCAAGCCATGGCAATAATGGAAACACTTATAAAATTGGGGGATAGGTAAATTTAGCCAGCGACTCAATTATATTTTGTTCAGGATATAATTGGCCCTTGTGAAATCCGCCAAAGCTGACCACTTCACTATTTGATTAAATAGTCCTCATTGTGCATAGCTAATGAGTTAAGTCTCAGCTAAATCTCAAAACACATTTAGAAAATCAAAGGAGATGCAGGGAATAGTAACCAAACAACTCTTTCCTCTTTCTTACAGACAGTGCTAATTGACCTTTTCTCTTGCTACTTTCAAGGCAATTAGAAAAGATAATTGTGGCTTAAGAAATTTAGGGCAAGCTTGAGGGAAGATTATCAGAACAGATGGGGTAAGAGATATATTTTGCCTTGAGAAAGTCAGCTTCTATCATTTGTCAATAGGCTTCTATGATACTGGGAGTTGGGAGGGAGAGTAATTGTACAAATGCAGTAGCAATACAAGAAGTGTTACATGGGTCTCAGGAAGTTCAGATTTCTCATTTTCCATTGTCCTTTGTCCTAACATTTGGCAAGCAAACCCCCTGGCCGCCATTTATTTCAGAGAAGTACAATGATTTTTGACATGGTGAATTTCCAAGGGTCAAATCATACCATCTTCCATTTGTTAGGGGAGGTGATATATGTGGTCTTTAGGAGCTCATATTTCTCTTGCACACCTCAGCTGCCTTGGTGTTAGGACAGCACAGAACTTGGTTTCCGAGTTCAGAAGGCTGGGGCAATAAGAACATTGTGTCAAACCTTCCTTTTTGAGTCTTCTCTTGAAAGAGGCAATCTGCTTTTCCTGGGTAGAAGAATGTTTTTTTCTCCCTCAGGCCTTCTCACTACATTGCTCTGAACCTCATTATAAGTGTTCACCATTTATATGACATTATCTATACATATAAGTATATGTATCTATGTTACAGGTGTGGTGTGTGAAAATTTATATGTGTATGTATGTGTATATATGATGGATAGTTTCTCTCATATATCAATTCTAAAATATTACAAAGGAATGTTTTTTTTTTTAATATAGAACACACTACTCATGAAGGTGAGATCTGAGGATCGTGGTTCAAAGCCAGCCCAGGCAAGAAAGTCTGTGAGACTCTCATCTCCCATTAAGCAATCCCCCAGCCCAAAAAATGCCCAAAGTATAGCTGAGGCTCAAGTGGTAGAGTGCTGGCCTTAGCAACAAAGCTCACAGACAGTCCCCAGGCCCTGAGTTCAAGCCCCAGGACTGACACCAAAATAATAATAATAATAATAATAAAAACAGTAAAATACAATTGTATTTGAGAAGTCATATCCCCCTATGTTTACATATTATCTAGTATTTGCCAAGCACAGCTGCCTTTTGGGATTACAGAGAACAGAAACTTGAGCTAGCTGCACTTCTGGTTTCTTAGCTAGTTCATTGAAGATGAGTCTTATGACCTTTCCTGCCCAGGCTGGCTTTGAACCACAATCCTCAGATCTCAGCTTCCTGAGTAGCTAGGATGACAGGTGTGAGCCACCAGTGCCCGGCTCTAAAGGGGCTCTCATTGGCTTTTCTTTTGGTGAGGATAATGATCTTGTTCATTCCAGCACATCCTCAAGGCTTTCTCCCTATCCCATGGTCCCACACACCAATACGGGCACATGGAGAGCTAGAATGCCAATATGAACCTTAGAGAGACACAAGCATTGAGCTCACAGGAGCTCTGCCGTCTGTGGTCCTGCTCACTCCTTTAGTTGTTGTTGTTGTTGGTCGTGGGTTTGAACTCTGGGCTTGGGCGCTGTCCCTCAGCTCTTCAGCTCAAGGTGAGTGCTCTACCACTTAAGCCACTGCACTACTTTCGGTTTTCTAGTGGTTTATTGGAGATAAGAGTCTCACAGACTTTCCTGCCCAAGCTGACTTTGAACCGTGATCCCCAGATCTCAGCCTCTTGAGTAGCTAGGATTACGGATGTGAGCCACCAGCACCTGGCTTTTCTGCTCACTCCTGTCTTCACTGGCCAGAAGGATCCGTGGTTTCTGTTTATGTGAATCTATGATTGAGAAAACGAGCTGAGAGTTCAGGAACACCCTGGTGTCCCTCATTGCCTAGGATTAAAAATGATGTCCAACCCTGGCATGTAAAATATCTAGCTCAAGATATTGTTGGAAAGCCTAATGATGAGCTCATAATAATCTTTCTTCAAACACCTTTTAACAATAGTAAAGAAGCAAAGGATACAAAGGAAATTTAGGAAAGAAATAAATCTGAAACAGGGAGAGATCCCAAAAACCCTTTCATGCTTGTGGCTGAGGCTGGAAAAAGTTTAATAGAAAGAGAAAGACATATGTTGTCAATCTGGCCCAATTAATATAGAATGCAGGATGAGCCATACAGCAGCTTTTAGTTATAGATCCCTGCTGATCTGATATCCCCCAGCTCATGGTGGGTTTATGATGATGAAATGAGGCCCTGTGTGTAATGCAGGCTGCACAATGTATGATTGAGTGTCCAGGCATTGCATTTTCTTATGATCATGTAGAACCTGCTTACAGTAGCATTCCTGGAGTCTTCCTCACATTCCCCAGACTGGGGATCACAGATGGTGCTCATCCAACTGGCTTTGCTTTGAGAAGTTCAAGGGAACTTTTGAGGGATGAGCAAATGTAGGGGTCAGAATGATTCCAAAAGGAAGGCCCAGGAGGTTCGGAGTATCCATGTATCTTTAGGGTTAAAGACAAGGAGACAGAAAAGCTTGAATAAAGAAATGCATGGCTTTAGAAGCAGAGACAAAGAATGATTAAAATTTGTTTTAAAATGAAGCAGAAACCTTAAATACATTGTGCATGGCACATCATCTTAATACACTTTGTGTAAATAAATCAGACATGGGGATAGATTTCCCTTGCCAGCACAAGGGAGAAAAATCAATATAAGAAAATACATTTGCCAAAAAAAAGATGTTTTGGGAAAAATAAAACAAAACAAAACAAAAAAAACCAACTCCCTTTTGTAGCTTTGGGCCACGAAAACCATTTGATATAAACAAAGAGAGAGAGATGGGATATTCACTGACCCTTAAATACAGTTAAATCTTAAATTCATATATAAGAAATTCCTCTTGAAAGTGCATATAAAACATTACATCACTGCTCAGCAGTCACTATTGATCAAGTGTGAAGAAATAATCATACACAGGGTTAGAATGTCAATAGGGCTTGATTTTGTTATTTGCATTTAAAAAAGTTATTGAGTGGATTGCTCCCCCCCCCCCCCCCCCGCAATGCAAGAAGCAGAAGCCTATGCTAAGGTTTGCTTGCAGGTATATAAGTAAGTTAAAGGGATGAGACTTTCAACATAAGCCCTTCTGTAGAAGGGAGACTATAGATAGAACTTCCTGCACTTGCTCTGCTCCTCTGAGTTCTGTGTGGGTGTGGGTCTTGTGGATCTTATGACATCTAGTATCTGTGTCTCCTTTTGCAGAAACACCATGATGATAATCACACTGGCCTTACTATGAGCACCGTGCTCAACCTAGCACCTTGGAAGTTTCCCTGTTCAGGAGGTATTATTCATATACCTCTCGGGGATTACGCTTAAAGTTGGCATGTATTTCCAGAGGGCTACTGTCTTTCCAATCAAGATGCCCAGACAGACAGACAGAACATAGAAGGCACTAGATGGGGAAAATGTCCACCTCTTTTAACCTGCCACAGATTGTAGCATGCTCATTGTGTGTAGATGTTGCTGTACACTTATCTGTTACCTCTTCTATGGTACCCATCATTAGCAACTCCAGTTGTATTGTTATCATTGGAGGACAGCTTTGGAAAGAAGAGTAGGATTGGGATGGACCTCATAATGGTCATTTGAGTAAGGTGTAGATTAGATGCTTTATAAAATATATTTCATGCTATTAGGAATTGTGGTGTATCCCGAGACTATGACTTTCCCAGTGGATGGAGGACTCATTGTCCTTTCTCCAAGGGAAAGTTAATGTCATTTTGGATCCTCTGCTTTCTTAAGGAAACTGTCCCATAAACCTTGCCAGAAACTATGAAGCCAGATTCAAAGCTTGTTACTTGTGAGACATTGAACACTATGTGCTGCCACTTTTATCTGACCAAAGTTGAGAAAGAGTCTCAGAATAACGTCAATGGGAAACGGAGAATTCAACAATATGGATTCTTTAGAACTATGTCTTCAAATGCACTCCTCATAGGTCTCTCTGTTGAGTTAGCCTAAGCCTCGCTTTGACTTTTGGTATACATTTTCTGAGTACCATTCAACCACCGCTTTGTTATCCAAAAATGCTTTGTCTGAAGTAGGTGTTTAATGATGCTTTTTAAATTTATTGACTTCAATTCATTCTCTCATTTAGATGAATATTGGGTGTACAACACATCCCCATTGACAATGAAATAAATTGACAAATACAGCCAGTAATTGTATAACAGTACAGCTCATTCAGGAGAGGTAAGGTTGAGAATAGAACATGGACCAACAAACAGAATAGATAAATAAGACAATCTCACAAGTTTATGTCTTAGGAAGACATCAATGAATACGTGCTCAAATGAATTGTCCAAAGGGGAATGATGCTTACTTCTCATAGAAATAACCTTCTTAAGTGAAGGTTTAAAAAATGAAAACTGAGCTTAGCTTAGTGTACATCCTTAAATTTATTTTATTATTTGGATTCTTCTTTTTTTTTTAGATGTTAAAACTAGATACAGGAACAGCTTGGTAAGCACTAAACTGGGTTAGCCACATGTAGTTAAGTAATACCACTTCTTGGAGCTGTTTAAAAATAGCACGCTTATGAATTGCCTGGGCTAAGTGCTAATCTGCCTGGAGGCTGGGAGGTAGGCTGGGCGACCTCAGAAAGAGTTCCCCACCCAAGGCTCCTTCTGGTTTCCCTGCTCAGCATTTAAAGCATCAGCAGGCTTAGCCAGCAAATCCTTCCTAAGAGCACATTATGTGAAATTCTGTGATGTTTGCATGTGAAAAAGGGATACCCTTCTCCATTGCATATCCTATCTACCGTGGTCATGCAGATGGGGGAAAGCTCACCAAGTAGAGAAGGTCCTGACATGAATGTACCCAGAACAGTGTCCTGGTTAGGTGGGAAGTGGATGGTCATTAAGAACCTGGCTTCACACCACAGCTTTCATGGAGGTTTCTAACTGACGATCAAAATGAAAGGCTTTGACATGAGAAGGCATTGTCTGTATGTAAGGGTAAGGAGGCTTGACTGAGATCAAATTCACTTGGCCATCTCTATGCGGAGAGATGTAGTCAGCCAGCTCAGAACCTAGTCCACAAATGCAGTTTTGAACAAAATCATTCGGGTTCCATGTTCCCAGTGGGTGGAAAGGAAGTATTCAAGTGTGATGGGATTGCTTTATCCTGAGTTGTTAAACGTTCCTAGAGACGCTCGAGTGCTGTGATTTTAGGCCCCTGGTCATAGTCCGGTGGGATGTCCCAATGAGAGAGAATGCTCCAAAGCCTTAAAAGAACCCCATCTCTCTGGCTTTGTTTGGTCCTCCACTTCCCCAGAGTCTTGAGGGCACACTCTTGAAGGCACTCACCAACAGACTTGTTTTAAAGTTTTTGTAAAAGTGTGGGAGAAGTCTTTGGCTTGGAATGATTTGTCTTTTCTCCTTGGTTAAACAACTGTGTACCAAAGGCCTGCCATGTAGCTTAGGAGATGATGGAGAGAGAGAGAGGGACAGGAACGAGACAGATCCTGTCAGATGATGGCCGTCACAGGAGAGCATGGTACGTGTCAGGAAAAAAACCGAAAAAGATGGAAAGAAGGAAAGAACATTCAATTCAGTCATGCTTAGAAGGAGCAGGAAACGTAAGTCCTTTACTAGTTGCTGTTTCCCTTCTTGTCTACTCTGAACTCTATCATCCACCCATATCTGCTTTAGCTCTGTCTCCTCTTCCTTTTCTGTCTATATCCTTAAAAGTATTAATACAGCCAGGCTCACGCTTGTAATGATAGCTACTCAGGAGGCTGAGATTTATGGAATGCTGTTTAAAGCCAGCCAGAACAGGAAAATCCATTAAGACTCTCATCTCCAATTAACTACCAAAAAAAAAAGCTGGAAATGGAGGTGGGGCTCAAGTGGTAGAGCATGAGTCTTGAGCAAAAATGCTAAAGGACCATGCTAAGGCCCCAAGATCAAGCCCCAGTGTTGGCGTATGTTTGTGTGTGTGTATACTGTGCCTGTGTGCACAAACACACTCACACACAAACACACAAAACCTAATGCAGTTTCTTAGATTGAGGAAACTCATTTTTCCAAAGACTTACATGCAGCTGAGCAAAATCCTCTTCTATGGTGAAAATAATCATGTTTTCAGCCTGTCTTTGTCAGCTGCTAGTATGGGCTAGTCCTCCAATCTCCTCTATCCAAATGTTGGGGCAGGCCAGGCGAGGCTGCTGAGACAGAATCACGCGTGGCACAGAGACCATCTGTCAGCGACAGAAGCAGCGACAGAAGATTTGGTGGTGGCCAGGATGCGGAGTTTGATGAGCTCCATCTGCACCTGGGAAAAGAGCCTGCCACTGTCCAGGTTTGGGCAAAACGAAATGCAGCTGCTACCACCGAAGTCTTTGCTGAAGTCATCCCGGCCGGCTTGGAAACTGGATATGGGTCATAAGATTCCACCCATTGCCTTTGTCAAACGTCATCTCTGTGTGATGCAGACCCAACGCTTAGAGAAAGAGGCCGACGTTAAGGAGGGAATGGAAAGAAGATGGAACGATTTTTTGATCACCATCAATACTCTGCTCATTGCAGTCGAGAAGGGGGAAGACAGGACAGTTAGTTTGAGAGCTTCTTAGAGCCTCTAATAGAGACTGAGACTCCGCTGGAGATATGCAACGTGGAATCATGGGAATAAAAGGCTGCAAGTCTGAAATGAATCTTGCGCTGAGATGAGGTTTCATTTTACCCGTATCCATCAACAGTCAATAAGACAGGCCTCTGAAAATCTCATTGTACCTGTGATGAGTGAGTCTAGGTGATAGTAGCATTTTGAATCGGAGAATGGTGGCTCACTCATGGAATTCTAGCTATTCAGGAGGCAGCGATGGAGAGACTCCTGTTTCAAGATCAGCCTAGGCCAAAAGTTAATGAAACTCCAGCTCAACAAATAAGCACCTGTCATCCTAGCCAAGGAGGAGGATCTCCCTCTGAGGCTGGCTTGGGGCCAAAAAAGTGAGATCTTCCTGCCTACTATGCTTGAGGCTCTGAATTCAAATCCCACTACCACCAAAAGGAGGAAAAAACTCACTGAGGACTAACCTGAAGTTCCCCTAATAAGTGTTCTTGGTTACAGAAAGGCTGTGAAGAACATGTCTAAAACAGACTGAGGCTTTCCAGCCTGGGATCTGGCCAAGTTTGGTTTTCTAAATGAAAATCTCAACAGTGGCTATTGTAAGGTTCGGTGGTCGCTTATACAACCTGTTGTATATTCTTATTTTGCTCGCAACAGAATACATGAAAAATTGATCCTTACTTTGAGGCCTGTACAGAATCAAGCCCCACACTGGATCTTAGCCTTAGGCTATGTAGCATGACAACAAAACAAAACAAAAATAAAAACAAACAGCATATGGTTAAGGAGGAAGCAATGGGGAGGGGCAGCAATGGGGAGCTCATTCTGAAGGTCCTCTAAGCCCAACCAGGCATTGTGCAAGAGCATATTTGTTTTTGTGTTTGTTTTCCCACTGTACCAGGGAACAGTACAGTTGTTCCAAACTGAGGATGCAGTATTGGGCTCATAATCAAAGGAGAGTTAGATGTTAAAATAGGCAACTGTCCTCTGATTGGATACAATCTTTTTCTCATGGGAACACAAATTCTCGTGATAAAACCAAGTGCACACCTCTCATATCTTTAATCCTTGCTATTCAGGAACCTGAGATCTAAGACTCATGGTTCAAAGCCAGCCTAGTCAAGAAAGTCCAGGAGATTCTTCAGTTAACCAGCAAAAAGCCAGAAGCAGAGATGTGGCTCAAATGCTAGAGCACCAGCCTTGACTGAAACAATCAGGCAAAAGCCCTGAGGTCAAGCCTCAGAACCAACACACCCTCACAAAATAATCCCATGATAGATTTTTGCCAGTGTTCTGTCAGATATACTCTAATTTGACTCTGATTCCTTACTACAAAATTGATACCTTTTAGAAAAGCAAAGGTTTGTCTCTCTGAAATTAGTCCATTTCCCTTCCCTTCACTACTTAAAGTCCAAGAGTCAAGTTGAGATCCAATAAAATATTAATTATTTTGTTTGTTAGGCAGTGTATTTCATCATCTCTATGAGTTTGCAGATGCTTCTTTCATTTTCTGCTAAATGCAATAAAGACCAGCTACTTCTTTTAATGATCCAGTGCAAAATGAAAATGGGAGCCCTTTGTTCAAATATTATAAATAATTTTGATAGCAATATCAGAGCAACGGGCCAGTGACTCATGCCTGTAATCCTAGCTACTCAGGAGGCTGAGATCTGAGGATTGCTGTTCCAAGAGAGCCCAGGTAGGAAAGTCCATGAGACTCCAATGAATCACGACAAGACCGGAAGTGGGGCTGTGGCTCAAGTGGTAGAGTGCTTTCCTTGAGCTGAAGAGCTGAGGGACAGCATCCAGGCCCAGATTTCAAGGCCCGTGACTGACCCTTCCCCCTCAAAAAAGACAGCAATATCAGGGCATGAAATTGAACTCCAAACCCCTCTCCACTTAGCACTCTGAGACACTGCCCTAAGTGGAAGTAGTGAGATGTGCTTTTTCTCATAGAACTCAGATGTGAGGATATGTATAAGAAAACAAAATGTAAATGAAATAATTCAGCAGACTGTGTTCAATGTCTTATTTAACCTGCCTAGTTGTTACAAGCACTTGAATATGTTTTTCTTCTTTGAACTATTTTCTACCTCCTTTGACTATTTTGTATTGAAATAAATATTTAGAACATTCCTTCTAAAATTCTGCCCTATTGGCAGATATCCAATAAGATATTTGATATCTAACCATCAGTCAGTAGAAGGACTAACTAATATCTAAATGCTAGAGAAAACAAACTTTATCCTCCTATGATATACTCAAGAAACATAGAACTAAGTGGTCTTAACTTTTTGTTTGCCTTTACTATAGCATTTTTTGTAATATTCTCTAATGGCTTATATTGAATTTACTTAACTTTTAAAATAACATGCTGATTTCAAACTTCTCAGCACTTAGATGAGTAGTTCAAGCACTGTTTTACAGACATGAACTACAACCCTGGGAGTTATTGAACCAACACTCACCTTGAAACAGGTATAAAAGTGATCAGCTTCCAATCACCCCAGAACTCTGCATGTCTTAGTGTGGTTAGTAAGTAACAAAGATCTGTGTTTGTCAAGAGATAATTGGTTTTCCTTCTTAATAACTATCGCCAGACTTGCTGAAACACACAGTAACTGGGTCTAATTAGCTATTAAATTCAAATAAGCTAGCAATCTAGGCTTGTACTTTCTTTTCCACTGATTCTGATTGGCTTTGGTAATTATTATACGACTTATAAAATTTTACTGTGTTACGGCTAGTAGTTTGATGGTGTGCCTTTGGGATAATTCCCAATAAGGTTCCTCTGAACTCAGAGATTTTAGTACAGTGCAGAAAATGTGAAGAAAATCTTCAAAGCAAGTATAGGTCCTACTGTACCTAGTCTGTACATACTGTACATGGTTTGGAACCTTAAGAAAATGATAACCTTTTCTGTTTCTGTGGACCTCTGAATTTGTATCAATTTAGTATGCCCATGTTGGTGAATTAATAACATTCCTTCATAAAATGGATATTTTTGTGTACAACATGAATACATTAATCATACATAAAGAGCAATATCAATATTATTACTACATTTGCCTCAAATATATGAGAAAATTCCTCCATTGATACAGTTCCAAAAATGGATACAAAATCTTGTATACTTTAATTTTAAAAAATTATACCAGGTTGTTCCCCAGAACTCAAACGACACAAAAGGTTAAACTGATTTCATTCTAAATACTTAGGGAACATATTTAGAAGTTTTTCTTTAATGATTATTTTAAAGTAGTTGTTCAAATGGGTTTTAATTCAAGACCTCAGTTTATGAGTACAAGGCCTCTTGAACAAATTACTTTTTCCATCTTTCTCCCCCATCTCTTCCAACCCCACCATCCCTTCAAGTTACCTGCTTTATGGCACGTTTTACGTTTGTGAAAATGTGTGGCATGCTAGGCAAGTATCAGAGTTTAGCAGACTGAATAAAAGTTGTATGAAATTATAAAAGACTGAAGAAATTAACTTCCAAATAGGTGTAAGAATTCTGAAGAAACAGATGATTTCTAATTTACCAAGCACACATAGGAAAAGAGAAATTTGTCTTACCTTACTGCATACAAACGCATCTCTTTTTCAGTTCCTATTTGGTACTATATTCTTGCATACCCATATATTACTCCCTGGGTATCTGAGTAAAACATTTTTTTAATTATATGCTTACCAGTTTAGCATTTCTTTGCATATTATATCATGATGTCATTCTTCGTGATACAAACCTTATATGTAATAAGAAAATTGTTCAATCTCTTTCCTATAAAGTCTATCTTAGGTACTGGAGTTTCTGATACATACCTCTATTGTTTCTTTTCAAGAACAACAATTATGGCATAAGTGCTCTCAAAATAGCCTGTCATTCACAACTAAGCTCTTACAGTGCTCCTTTTTTGTGACTATTCTGACCTGTATACAGAACAGAATCAGCGATTACCTGGGGAACTTTTGAGTTTATACTCCTAACATTTTTATTAATGTCTTCAGAGAACATTTTTGGCAGAAGCACTGGCCAGGTTAAAGTAGATGGCCCAGAGCTGATTATGCAGCTGGGTCTATAGCTTTGCTATGCCCTGGTCCTATTAACTGCATGCCTGAGGGAATGTTGAGAGGTTCTGAAGAATGCACTCTGGAATTTTCTGGAGCAGGACTGGTTGATTATGTGTAGAGAAGTCAGGAAAATCATCACAAAAGAGCTAATTTCTACAATGGGTTTAGAAGGAGTGGAATGTTACCTACCAAAGATTAATGGCATTCCAGTCAGACTGAATCCTCAGCGCAAAGGCAGGGAGAACTGAAACCACTATGAAATGGTTTTAAGATTGGTGCTTTCCTTCACTGGTTACCTTTTTATCCAGGAATTCAATCATGAGGTACAGAGAAGCCACATTGTGAGAGGTTGAATCAGGAGTCTGTATTAGAAAGCCAGTGACTGCAGGCAGACACAGGGCCTCCAAAAACTTGCAGCCTTGAGTAGACTTAATGCTGTTAAGGAAACCAAGCCATGATGGTAGGAAGTAAAGAAAGAGCAGAAAAACAATCTCAACAACCTGATCAGATCTAATGGAGAGCTGAAGAGGGACGCCATGCTGACCTGAGGAGAGTCAGGAGACAGAAGGCATGGTGCAAAATGGCAGCTGAGCTGGTGGGGGCCTAAGTAGGGTCATGGTGAGGGCGCAGGGTCCCAGGGAGCTGGGGAGCTCAAAGAGTCTCAGGAGTTCATGGCACACAACTGGCAGGTCCAGCGACCAATTGTCCAAGTCCCCGCCCCTGCCTCTAGGAATCCAGGCACGTACATCACTTCTGGATGGGGCTTCAACTTCATCCACCAGGAAGACAAGATGGCACCAGTTAGTCCCCCTATCCTTATTTAAATGTGAACTTCTGTTCTTTTTTCTTTTTTGCCTTCAAGAAAAGAATTAAGAAAATGGTAAATAGTTGTGTCTTCCCTTCCTTCTACCTTCCACTCTTCTCTATTCCTGAAGGGAAAGGGTTATTGAAAAAAAATTAATTCTCAAACTGGATTAACCTCTCTAGAGGGATTGGGACACATAACCAAATGCAGTTAACTAACTGCTCATCCCCACAAAGCTGACTTTGGAGCCTAAAGACATAAGAGAATGAAAAAGAGGTAAATTCTGTGTCAGTCAACTTTTTGTCCTGCAGCGAAATACTTGAAGTAAAGAACTTAAGAGTGTAGAAGTTTTCTCCATTTTGAGAGGTTTCAGTACATGGCCACTTGACTTATTTTCTTGGGCTCTTATGCAGCAGAGAGAGCCTCATTGGCAGAGAGGGCATAGTAGAGCAGAGCTGCTTACCTTATGATGGACAGGAAGTGGAGAGAGAGGAAAAGGGCCAAGGTCAGGAGGAGTCCTTCAAAGGCAAGTTCCACTGTGACCCACTTACTGTAACTAAGCCTGAACTCCCATCGTTTCTACTACCTGACAGTAGTCCATTTAATTATGAATCCTTCTGCAGACCATTTGAAGACCTTTCAATAACACCACAAGCCAGGAACCAAGCTTTCAATACATGAATTTCATGAATTTCATTGGTAGATATGTTATCCCAAACCATAGCAAGTTATCAAGCCAGGGACGTGACCAGAAAGACTGGGGATCTTCTTCCTAGAAGGCCTAGGAACCTTGCTTGGCCTTTTTCTAATAGTCTTCACTCTTCATTTGCTGGGATTAGCTAGAATAGATTCTTGTTTGTAATTCTGATATGGTCCGAATTGTCTCCCTCAAACAAGATAAAAAGAAAGTTGTGTATCTAGTATATGTCTGAGTCAAGCAGAAAAGGTCAGATAAGGTGATGTTAGGGAAATGAACCCTAAGATATGTATTCAAATGTTTTTTTTTCTTTCGTGCGATTGTTTCTAACACATTTATAAGGTTATTTTTTTGTTGCTTTGTATGTCCCTCCCCCACAGTATAACCCCTGCTTTCACTGTATTTGATGTTGGTATAATTTGTGGAGGTGAAGGGGAAAAACAAATCGTTTAAATAGGGATACAGGTGGACCCATTGCAACAATGAAATGTACAAGTCGTTATGTCGAAAATGAACTTCACAACTTTGGTGGGGGGGGGGGGGAAGCGGGGAGGATTGGGTAACTTTGGTGGGAGGGGGAAGCGGGGAGGATGGGAGGGGGAAACAAAGGAGGAGGCTACAATGCTTGATAAGAAATGTACTCATTATCTTGCCCATGTAATTGTAACCCCTCTGTACAGTATTTTCACAATAAAAAAAAAGAAAGTTGTGGATAAGTGGGAGGGAATGAAGGATATGACAAAGTGGAGATAAAAAATAGAGCTTAAGGTAAAATCACAACCAGTAAAGGTGGTGGGAGCTGCTTGCCAGCATTTTTTGTCCTTTGAGTTATCCATTGCTCTCATATAAAGCTGATTTAGTGACTCATGACTAGCTTATGAAGCGGTACTTGAGAGTCAGAAACAGATCAGAGGACTCTTCAGAGTTTCTAAAAGTAGAAACCAATGAATGTTGACTCAGTCTTTATATTAGAAAAATTATCTATAGTTTTGGTGCATTTAAACATAATTCTCTGAAATAATTTCCAACTACATAATTCTCTGAAATAATTTCCAACTAAAGTACATACTATAAATTAAATGTGTAATTTCTGACCAAAACCTGGCTGTTCCTGGCTTTCATTCTCTTTCTACTCTTCTAGGCATACTAAATGAGTCTGGATTTGATTTTCATCATACTTAATTTGCCTTAAATCAATTTTTGATTGAGTCATTAGTTATTAATGTCACTGCAATTTTCCCTTTCTTTTGAGGCTCCAATTTGGCATTAGAAAAACTATTTTATGTTTGTTTTAAATTGTTTGAGCCTTTTGGTTTTTGAATAGATGCATGTATACAAGGCAGATGAACTTTTAAATAAGAGCAAATAAAAGCCATGCAAAGCTAGCTGTTTGGAAAGAATCTGCTAATTTGTATGTATTACATGGTTAGAAAATAATTTACCTTAGCCTTCATCAATGCTGCTGTTTTGTTGAACAAAATTCACTAATAAGGTAGCTGCAGAAAATGAATTCCCAGGGTAAAAGAGGTCTTTGTAAATGCAAGTTCTTGATCATTACTATTATTCCTTTGTTGAACAGTTGTTTTCTTTGTGCTTAGGCTGACCTAAGTAGATTTTTTGAGGGGGTAAAAAGTTATTGAATGATAAATTATTTATTGAATTAGTGTTTTGAAATGTCTACCTGGTATGGAATGTCTTCACAGATATAAAGATGAATAAGCCACAGTCTTTTCGTTGTGGAGTGTACTTTGTGGTAGGGGAGAAAACTGAACTCAATTTATAATATAGAATGATATTTCCTAAGGCACTTGGAATATACAGGAATACTTTCCTGTACATTGAAGGTCTAAATTGCCTCAGGTTGAAATAATCAGAAATGGCTTCTTGAAAGAAATTGCATTTGAAATGCTTCTTAGAGGTTTTATTTATTTATTTTTATTTCCAGAAAAATTTCCCCTTTTTTTCCCGATAAAAAGGGGAATAAACAAGGCAAGAATGAAGGGAAATCCTGTTTCCTTTTGGTAATTACAGCCTCTCTGGTGTCATTAGAGGGAGATAGAATTAGAGGCACACAAAAATGTACCTCAGGTCATCTAGCTTGACTGCTTCTTGCTCATGGGCAAGGAGCTAACATGGTGGTGATGAGTATGCTATCATCATCATCATCATCATCATCATCATCATCATCATCATCATCATCTATCCTCCACACCCCAAAGTTCTTTCACATTACATTTTGCAAATAACAATGGACAGATGGGTCTTATCCTTGTTAGAAACCAATTCCTAATAACCGGAAGTCAGAAAATGGTTGAGATTATTGGGGAAAAGGAAAATAGTCACTTCTGTTGGAGTATCTAGAGAGTTGCAAATAAAAGCTAGCTGGAATAATTTTACTTATTGGGCCATCACAGACCCTCTAGGGATATGGCTCTGGAATTTTGGGGATGGGTTCACAGAAAGTTTGGTGGTTCAGGAAGACTCGCTTATTACCAAATCATAGGTTGTATCAGAAATGAACAATAATGGAGCTGGTTAATATTTGATGCACTTCATTTAGAGAATTTCAAAACATTGAGCCCTCAGTCTCAATAACACAGACTTAATTTGGTATTACGTGTAAGAATTTGTAAAGGATTTTTTCTGTCTACCTGTTTATATTCATCCAGTAGCAGATAGGAGAGGTACAGTTCCTCCTCTTATAAAACAATAGCACAACTGGGACTTGAAAATAGGATTGAACTACAGTCACTCAGATTGTTAACCCAGGGGGCAAGTTAAATGGCACCAATAACTCTGCTGTTATCTTGAATGTCATGCAAAGATCAGCCTCTGTCATTATATCCATGATAATTACTGCCTGTCTCCATGACTCCCTTTATTCTAAATAACAATGATTTCTATAGCTACAGAGCAGGTAAGATGTGCATATCACACATTGTTCTGATTATGTAGAAACTTGTACAGTAAATGCAAGAGTCCCTTTCTCCCTGTCTATATGCCACTCAGTTTCCTGACTGTGTCCTGTGCATGCACATACCAGTGTATACACACGTGCCCTGTGCATTCCTTTAAGAAATATTCTATATCTTTGTAGATATCATATGTCTGTGTCTTTAAGTATACTTTTATGCATGTATACATACCCATAAAGCACCTTACTTTTTGTTTTACGTTTAGCAACCCTGGGAGAAATTGCCATGATATCATAACCTTTCAAATGGTGGTATCACTCACCCTTGTCTAAATAAATCATGATCACATTTAGAGTATTTCCAGCATTGTGCTACCATAATCAATGATGAAACCAACATTTATTTGTGCATGTCATTTTGCACAGAAAGTACTATTCTCTGGAGAATAGTTAATGCAATTTCTCTCAGTACCCTTTAATCAATCTTTTAGCTAGGTAAGGAATTCAATTTTAAGGTTGTTTTTTTTTTGTAGACAACAAACTATATGGCTAGGAAGACATGATTGGCTCAAAATTACTGTTTTTATTTTCTGTCTTATGATACCAATAAGCCGTTGAGTTCAGCTTTCAGGTGAGGTTGACAGTGGTCATCATATATATTAGTTATCTTGGTCAACCTGGATTCTCTCTTACAAGGGATTGGAGGTGTGCTATTTCATACTTTCCAACTTCAGTGTAGAGATCACCTAGGGATCTTGTTAAAATTCGGGTTCTCTGCTTCTAGATCTGGAATGGGGCTTGTTTTCTGATCCAGCTAGGAACAAGAAATAGTAAAGAGGCTCAAGTGTTGGGGATGATGAGGGGTAATGGGGAATAGAACGGGCCCCAAACAGAGAGAGCTCTGTTTAAATATCCCTTCCCCATTCATTATTTAAGTTTTGACTTTCCTGATCAACCACTGATCTGCTTATTTATCTGTGAAAGTGGTATCAAAACAAGGCTAGTTTGTCCTACTTATACCTGACAGAGGAGTTCAAATTTCACTGAGAATACTTGTGAACCTCATTTGTGATGTGAAAGGGTTACACAGAAGTGTGGAGGTGCTGGGCACCAAGGGATCATGCTTGTCATCTTAGTTACTTAGGCTGAGATCTGAGGGTTACAGTTTAAAGCCAGGCTGGGCAGGAACATGTGTGAGATATTCATTTTGACTTAACCACCAAATGGCCAGAAGTGGAGCTGTGGCTCAAGAAGTAGAGTGCTAGCCTTGAGCACAAA
Source organism: Dipodomys spectabilis (assembly GCF_019054845.1). Lineage (NCBI taxonomy): Eukaryota > Metazoa > Chordata > Mammalia > Rodentia > Heteromyidae > Dipodomys > Dipodomys spectabilis. Next base: position 38,804,182 of record NW_024870731.1, read on the forward strand.
AGCACAGGGACAGCACTCAGTCCCTGAGTTTAAGCCTCAGGACTGGGGAATAAAAATAGAAAAAGAAAGTGGGGATACAATACCTCTGATTTCATAGTTTCTTGTTTCTGGAATGAAATTATCTGAGCAGCTAAAAACTTCTCGGAAACTTAACCTGCTTTCATTAATATGGAAAAAGTGAGATCTTATGGAAGTCTGCACATGGAGAGAGTTCACCTCTTTATGAGTGCACTGAAGAAAAAGGAAAGAAAACCTCTTACTAGTAGTTGTCTATGGGAGAATTGCCTATGCTTTTTACTTTTTTGACAGTCTTCCAGTTTTATCTATTCTGTAAAAGAATGTCTATCCCTTATCAGGAAAGCAAAATGTGGTCATTCCTTGCCATACAAATCTGGGATACACTGTTTTCGTGTATCATCATTCCAGAAAGAGATGATAATTCGCTCGATAATATATAGTAACAAACATGATATTCACTCCTTCATATACATGAATTCTTTCATGCAATTCTGTGACTTAATATTGTGAGGGCATTTCTGTGAAGTAGGGCAAAGTCTTGTTAGTGTAGGATCCAGATCTGCTCACACAGATCTTCTCCTTCCTCTCTGTGAGATCCTCTTATAATCTCTGACTTTTATTTAAGACTCTACAGTTATACTGAGTGAGCACTCACCTCTGCCTGCCTCCTACATCCTCCCATTTCCTTTCTTGCTATCGGAGACTGGTTTTGTCTTCTAAAATCCCACCAGCTTCATTCTCAAGTAGGATTCTTCAATCCGTTTTCCCAGCATGCACCATTTCAATCCATGTTCAATGATGGCTCAAGAAGACTTCAAGGGGTGTCTAAAATCAAATCACCTATTTGTTTCCTCAAGATTTCTGGTTCTCCACTAGAATGTCCAGGGTGAGGACTCCATCTGTCTTGCTTGTAGCTAAGGATCTGTTATAGAGGAAGCGGTGGAGTTGTTGAATGCAGAGTTCATTCTTAGCCTTTGCTTGTCATGGATCCCAATTAGAACCCAGGCTTATCTATGTGGACATGTTTGCGTTAGGTATAGTCTTGGGAGAACTTGAATTTGTCAAGCTCCCATTCATTTGTCTTTAAAGGTGGAATATTCTTTCACCATTCCATATGTTCTAAATACGATAAAACTTGAGAACATATAGCTGCACATACAATTCTACTACTTTGGTTTGTTGTGGAGTTGACAGAATCTTTGCTTAAAGAAAGGCCATCATAATTGAGACTCTTGGGTGAAAAGAAATATGACTTATTGGCTTTCTGGAGCTTCTGGAATGCTTTCAAATGAAAATTTTTCTTCTAAACTTTATAGTGTAAAGAGTCCAGACACGGCTGAAATTTTAATACCCAAAGAGCTTTACAAATGATTTTTAGATGGTGATTCTATTATTCATAGGTCTTGAAGTGAGTTGGCCAGGGGAAGAAATAAGTTATTGAGCAAAGAAACTTCAAGGAAAAAAAAAGTAGAGAAAAATTTATAGATTGGGAGGTTCAAAATAACACCAAAGCTCCACCTATCAAGCTCAACAGAAATTGCCTTTGCATTCCTTTCAACATCTCTTGCTGAGAGAATAACTTTGTTTCACTCAAAAATGAGTTTTAATGGACAATTTTTATTGTGCTTATTTAGTAGCATAAAAAAAGATAAGTGTGATAACATATTTATTTAGCAAGGGAGATAGATCTTCTGTCCAAAAACACCAGAGTGAAATCTATATCCCAGGACTGACTGATAAATACTTTTGAGCTGTCTATCATACTATCAAACTTTTCTTTGGTCTATTAAATTGCATGAACAATCATGGCTTGCTATTATCATGATGCAGTGAATCTTTCAGACATTTCTTAAAGACTTTGCAATTCATAAGCCACAATAAAAGCCTTATTTATCTTCCTGAAAATATTCTCATGAATTCAACAAACCTTCCTCAGAGTAATAAGATCTTGATGGTTGCAATAGCCTTGAAGACAGTTCATATTCACTCATCTGAATTTGCTACAAATACAGTACAGCATGGTCCTTATTGAAGAGTATATGAATTACAAAGCAAGAGAATTGGCTTCTCACGTATTAGGTAAAAGAAAAATCTGAAAACTTAATGAAATTTGTAGGTAGACACAATAATTGTGGCACCTTTTAAAAGAATTACATTTGATATACGTCAGAGGTACTAATTGTGTCTGCCTCTTAGGTTTTGGTGTCATAACTTAGAATAGAATATTGGTTGGGTGGTTGTTTAGTGGTACAAAATAGAGCTACGTGGTGACGTAATCACATGAGGATTTTCTCATAGTGCAAAAAGGTTGGCTACTGTGGGTGTCCAGTGCTTTCCTTGGGATCGTAGTCCATTTTCTGCTTCCTCTACTTTCCCAGAGATCTTGGCTTTTGACTTCACTTATGGCACAAGGCTACATTGTGTCTGTGTTCCAGTCAGAAAGACTGACAAAGAGTAGAGGATGGAATCACTGGTGTTGAGTCTCACCCGCGCAGAATCTTTGTTAGGTGATCCACTCATTGATTTCTGCTTACTCCTTCCTCATGAAGAAACACATCAGTTAGACCTCCCCCGTCCCCAGAAGCGGGTCAAGGAATTGCCATCCCTTCATTTTTGTGTGGAGTGGGCAGAGGCCCTTAGAACTTAGAGTGTGGGCTGAACTGGGGTTCTGTGTGCAGGTCGCTGGTTCTGCTGTCCCTGATATTACATACTGCCTTAAACTGTGACTTTCAAGCTCGTAGAATCGTGGTGGTGCATTCAGGAGGAGAGATGTTGCTCTAAGGGCATTTATATGTTTGTGTTATATTCCTGTAAACATTATATTCATATCAATTTATTATATTCATATAAATATTATGGGATTTTTAACCAATGGAGAGACTCGGGCCCCAAGAAAGAACTGGATGACCAAGGTCCCCTGGCTTTGGAGGTTAAGAAAGCCTTGGATGTTAATTTATGCCTTGTCAGATGTAGCCCATCCTTTACCTGGCATTTTAGTTCATCCCCAGGCGGCCCCTGAAGAGCAACGTCTCCCTATGACCACAATGATGAATCATTGTCTCCAATGATATCTACAACCTACAAACCATTGTTTTATGAAGTGGCTTCTCTGAGATTATATTGGCCAGTCTCTACTTGGGACAATTGCTTGCAAGGAGAGGTTTGAATAGATTCAAGCAAAACATGTTTGGCAAGAGTGGTTTACAGTTCTACATTCCTTGTATCAGGAGGCCATGAAGTCAGGTTGCCCACTTTTGCATGGCAAGGATGATTAGATAGAATAGAGCAATGCTAGCATGTGCTATTCGACTCTGTGTGTGTGTGGTGTGTATGTATGTGTGTGTGTGGTTCCAGGGTTTGAAATCAAGATCTTGAGTTCGCTATGTTTTCCTATTTGAATCAGGGCCTCAAGTTTGTTTAAGTTGCTTGGCTGGCACTCTACCAGCAATGACGGAAGCCCAGCTTTTTGCTGGTGATTTTGGAGATGGACTCTCAGTGACTTTTCTGCCTGGGCTGGCTTTGAACTGTGATAATTCAGATCTCAGGCTTCTGAGTAACTAGGATTACAGGCACTGACACCTAGCAAGAGAATATTACTTTTAGAACACCTTTCTTTAGGATTTGACCACGATGTTTTCTTTTTTGGGGGGAGGGGGTCGGGTCATGGGCCTGAACTCTGGGTCTGGGCGCTGTCCCTCAGCTCTTCAGCTCAAGGCTAGCGCTCTACCACTTGAGCTACAGCGCCACTTCCAGCTTTTTTTTCTTTTTGCTTATGTGGTGCTGAGGAATCGAACCCAGGGCCTCATGCATGCAAGGCAAGCACTCTACCACTGAGCCACCTTCCAGCCCGACTACGATGTTTTCTAAACGTGAATAGCTATGCTATCTAGCTGAAGTAAATGTGGCAAAATGCTAAATGTTGAATTTGTCCCATATTAGGTGGTAATCATTTTATAAATTTTTCTGTATAATTTAGTTTACTAAAAGAAAAGACTTGGAGGTAAGATAAGTAGCGATGGCTGCTGTAGTAAGATAGAGCAATTTCTGAATCTTCCAATTTGGGGCTGAGCTTCCTGAAGTATTTTGTCTTGTAGGACTGTTTCACTATTCAGGCTGAAAGAACTGGTTCCTTTCCCCTCTTTTCTACAGGACAGTACAATTGCAATCCAACTTATATTTGGAGAATAGGCTTCTGATTTTATTTGAAGAAAGTCTTCTTGAAATAATTGTAATATTCTAGGAAGGAATTCTTCAATTTAATTACAAATTCCTTAAAGGTATTTCCTCTAAAGTAGCCAAAGTTCTGTGAAAATTGGCAGTTATTTTTTTTGAAACTATAATGTTTTACATACCTGACTGAGAACCTTCTAGCAAGGACTCAGAGATAGCAAGATGGTAAATAGTTTTAGTGGTCTGTCCAGTCTCTCTACCTACTCTACTGTGCCAGTGAGTGAATTAACCACCAGAAATGTATAAATAAAAGAGTGTGACTAAGCTGCAATATAACTTTATTTATCTAAACAAATTGGAGGGCTTGATTTAGTGTCAACCAGAAAGTCCAGGCTGACCCCTGGCAGTCACAGGTTGGTGCCCTTGACCCCTCCCATCTCCAGAGCCAGTAACATGATGTTTTATGTGCATGGCAATTTCTCAAATCTCTGCTCGGCTATTTGTGTCGTATTTTTAATTTGTCCTCTTCTCTGGAAGGGTTTCTTGATCAGGTCACTCCCCCAAATGCATGATCCTATCTCTTCATCTAACAATCATGCATTTAGATGATTAGCTGAGTAATTCCCACGATCTTGGGATTCCCACAGTCTCTGGGGATGCAAGTCATTGGGAAGAGGGGCAGTTTGTTTGGCTATAGTATTGTTAATTCATTCATTTGTTTAGACTCGTTTTAGCACCAGGTTAGCAGATCACCTCATTGATTATCTTGCAGACCTATTTGCTATTAGCAATCAGACAGAAGCTCAAAAGATATGGTTACCAAGTGTAGGAAATGGCAAGATTTCAATTGTTGTTTTGTTGTTGCTTCCCAAATTCATGTGTGTGTGTGTGTGTGTGTGTGTGTGTGTGTGTGTGCTGGTCCTAGGGCTTGAACTCAGGGAATGAACACTGTCCCTGAGCATTTTTGTTCAAGACCAGTGCTTTACTACTTGAACCACAGCTTCACTTCTGGCTTTTTGGTAGTTTATTGGAGATAAGAGTCTCATGGACTTTCCTGCCTGGGCTGGCTTCAAACCGTGGTTCTCAGAAATCAACCTTCTGAGTAGCTAAGATTTCAGGTGTGAGCTAGTAGTACCTGCCTCCATTTTCTTTTAAATGCCAGTAAGATCAGAAAATAAGGAATATGGCATAAGACTTACTAGCTAGCATCCTCTAAATTTAGCTGAATGTTCTTGGGAGAATTTTCTAATTTCTTACTATAGTTGAACAGCATTTTAAATGTTGAGTGTTCACCTAGCCAGATGTCCCTCAATGACTGACATAATGTGTATCATGGGAGTCCCCTTTTCTGAGAACTTTGATTTTGTTTTATGTTCATATGAGACAGAGTCAATTCTAGAAAGTGGTCTACTGGGTCCTCAATTTGTATCCATAGGACCCGATTTCAATTGTTTATCAGTTAATTTCTATTTCACAAGACTTTGGCTTGGTCAAATTGGCTTATTTGGTTTTTGGATCTTTTTTTTTTTTGGTTGGTCATGGGGCTTGAACTCTGGGTCTGGGCACTGTCCCTCAGCTCATCAGCTCAAGGCTATCTCTCTACCACTTGAGCCACAGTGCCACTTCCAGTTTTCTGAGTGGTTTATTGGAGATGAGAGGCTCATGGACTTTCCTGCCTAGGATGGCTTTGAACTGTGATCCTCAGATCTCAGCCTCCTGAGTAGCTAGGATTAAAGGCATGAGCCACCAGTGCCTATACTATGATCTTTTAAGTGAATTTATCACCTTAATAATCTTACACCTGGGAGTTCCGGGAAGATGGCGGAGGAGAAGCTGGAATCTGAACAAGCTCTTGCATAGAAAACAGTTTCAGAGTTCCAGTGAACAGTCCCAAGCCAGAGAATCACACCAAGTGTGCCATCACAGGACAGAGAGTTAGTCAAGAGAGGGGAAGCCAAGCAGACACATCTGAGCAGCTGCCGCTGCGGCGGCAGGGTCGCAGCGGCGACCACCGCCGCGGAGGCATACCTGAGACGCAGTCCGGGACGAAGGAGCCAGACGCAGCGGTGGAGCGGATTCTACTCAACACCAGCAAGAACCGACAAGGAGCGGACAACTTCATCCGGCACTTTGCAGACCAGAGACGACCCAGGATCCAAGACTCGACGTGAGTAGAAGCCCCACTTCCTCACTCCTCTGGGAGCAGAGGAGGGAAGGCCACCCCTCCCCCCCCAGCACCGGTGATCTCCATCTTGGATACCGACAAAGCTCGGAGGAGCGGCTAGCTCCAGCTCAGGCCTTGGAATAAAACGAGTCATTTAGCAGGTCACAAGAACTTAACGGCGAAGTGACCTCACAGACTCAGTTCCATCCAGGGAAAAGTCACCCAGCTCAGGCGCCAGCCATTGGAGTGGCTTTCCTCACTGGGTAACCAGAGCCAGAGGCTGCCCCGCCCTCTAGAAGCCTCCACAATCAATTGAAAAACAGAAACCCTGAGAATGGCTCCAGGCTGGGCGCTGTGAGGTTTTTTTCACAAAATAGCCCCAGGGAAAAGCTACTGTTCGTTGAAAGGCCTCAACTCTACCCAGCCTAGCCTCATCACTGCATCCCCCTCTTTTGTGATTCTCAAAGCAGATCACCCTCGCAGTAAACTAACCTGGGAGGGGGATCTCAAAATCTTGGGTAAAGCAGAGCATTTTTCTGCCTGTTCCAACAAACTGACTTAAGAAACCAATCAAGCCACAGGACCTCAAGCTGACCAGAGACTCCAACCAGACTCTGTTTACAGACAAAAGGGAGATACAGGACTCTTCCCACCCCTCCCAAAAAAAAAAAAAAAAAAAAAATCAAAGAACTTTTTTTTTTCTTCTTCTTTTCTTTTTTTCTTTTTTTTTGTTTTGTTTTTTTTCGTTTTTTGTTACCATATATATATATAAAATTTTTTTTTGCTTTTCTAAAACTTTTATTAATCTTTAATTTATGCCTCTTCTGAAAAAATAATTGTTTTCCATTAACTTTTTTTTTTTTCTCCTCTTATAATTTTTATTTTAGGAATACGTGAATGTGTGTTTTCTTTTCTTTTCTTGTCTTCTTTCTCTTTTTCTTTCATTCTTAATTATCTTTTTGTTTTTTTTTCTAGCTCTACTGAACTTCTGATCTTTTCTTCTCACTTTCCTATCCTTTCCATCTTTTCCTCTTTGTTCATCTTTATGTGACTTAACTCTTGTCCTGCGCATCCTCAGATAAACCCGTAGTTAACCAGTAGACCCTATCCCCCATTGTGTACACACTTAATCCACAAACTTATTACTCAATTCAAAACCTCTGAGACTTAAATTCATTAATAGCAGTACTACCTCTTTATACCTATATAATATTTTAAGCATTTTTTTAAAGTTTTTCTCATCTCCTCTATGTCCCTCCCTTTCTCTCAACATATTCATATTCCTCTATAAATAGATGGTCTTTTAATCTCTAAAATAACATTAATTTTTATGTTTCTATTTTTTTTTCTGGTCTCTTTTCATTCCCCTTTCCCTTTCTTCTTTTTCTCTCTCTCTCTACTTGCATCCTACCCAACCTATTTCCTGCATTGTGATTAGGACATAGTTAACTCTCCCTGTGCCTCCCCACACCAATCTATTCCTATTTTTTACCCACATCTCTCCCTAACCCTAATAATTTCTGGTTTTCCAAATTCTTCTCTGCGGTTCGAAGTCCTTTAACATATAGTTGTTTGATGTCAAATAGATGTATCTGTTGAACTAGATTGTATCTGTAGACTATTGACTGTACAAATGCAAACTTTGGTTGACGGTTGCCTTAAGATAGTGTTCTAGCACAAAACTGGTGCTATCTTCATCTCAAATGGGCAGAGTAAGCCGGAAAAACACAAGAAAAATGGCAAATTCGGGTATCTCAATTCCCAATCCTGATAATCAGGGGTTAGAACAGATAATGAATAATCCAGAGGAGAGTTCCCAAACAGCTCTACAAACACTGCTGGCAAACATGATAAATGAGAAGTTTGACAACGTACAAAGGACTCTGTATGAGCGTGATAGGGAGAGAGAGGAGGCATCCCAGAAGTTTATACAGGAATATCATAAGCGTGAGGAAGCTACTCAAAAACTGATACAGGATTTGCGTGAACAACTTGAGAATACTCAAAGAGAAAGGGAGGAATGGCGTGAGCAGGCTGAGAACACTCAAAGAGATCTGCAGGAATCCCACGAACGGGAGGAAGCTAATCAAAGAGTAATACAGGAATTGAGAGACCAGGTAGAGAACACACAAAGATCACTAAAGGCATTCATGGAATCCATTAACAAAGAGCTGAAGGAAGTCAGGGAGACCACAAAGGGAATGCTGAATGGAACCCAACAGAAGGAATGGGAGCCCAAAGAAACCATATCCAATCAACTAAGTGATTTGAGGACAAACACTGAACACCAAATTAAGGAAGTAAAGAAATTCATACAAGACCTAAAACAGAGCTTCAACAAAGAACTTGAAGGCATCAAAGCTGACCAACTAGAAGGAAAAGAGATAAAAAACAAAGTAGAGAGTCTTGACAGCAGGTTAGACCATGCAGAAGATCGAATCTCAGGGATTGAAGACAGCCTAGATATTATAGAGAAAGAACATACAACCATCCAAGACAAGTCGAAGAAGTATGATAGATCTATCCAACACCTGGAAGACACCATCAGAAGGCCTAATCTAAGGATAATGGGTGTAGAGGAGCACCTAGAAACAGAAGTTAATGGTCTAGGAAATCTGTTTAACAGGATCCTAGCAGAGAACTTCCCAAACATGCAAAAAGATAGGCCTGTCCAGATACAAGAAGCCTTTAGAACCCCAAATAGACCAGACCAGAATAGGACATCCCACCGTCACATTATAATCCACACAGGATCAACTCAGAACAAGGAAAAGATCCTTAAAGCTGTCAGAGAGAAAAGGGTAATCACTTATAAAGGGAAACCAATTAGAATCACCTCAGATTTCTCAGCAGAGACAATCAAAGCAAGAAGAGCCTGGAATGATGTATGCCATGCCCTAAAAACAAACAACTATCAACCAAGAATACTGTACCCAGCTAAACTCTCCTTCATAACTGAAGGCCAAATAAAAACCTTCCATAGCAAAGAAAAATTGAAACAATACATCTCCACCAAACCAGCCCTACAAAAGATTCTTAAAGATGTCCTACACATAGAAAACCAACAAGACCGCAATAAAGGCCAAGAAACTGCACCCAAACTGAGAATCCAAGAACCATAGGAAGAACCCAGTTTTCGCAGCCCCCAAGAAGGTAGATAACATGGCAGGAACTCCCAAATACCTCTCAGTCCTATCTCTTAATGTTAACGGACTGAACTCTCCAATTAAGCGACATAGACTGTCTAGTTGGATTAAAAAACAAGACCCTTCTATCTGCTGCCTGCAGGAGTCACATCTTGCCCGTAAAAACAAACACATTTTCAATGTTAAAGGCTGGAACAAAATCTACCAAGCAAACGGACCGCATAAACAGGCGGGAGTTGCAATCCTAATATCAGATAAAATAGACTTCAAATTAAAATTCGTGAAAAGAGATAAAGAAGGTCGCTACATACTAATTAAAGGATCTCTCCTTCAGGAGGATATTACAATTCTAAATATCTATTCGCCAAACAATGGAGCACCCAAATTTATCAAAGAAACACTACTTTCCCTCAAATCCCATATAGATCCAAAGACATTAATCGTTGGGGATTTTAACACACCACTCTCCCCACTAGATAGATCAACTCGGCAAAAACTCAACAGAGAAACCGCAGATCTAAACAGCTGCATAGATCAACTAGACTTAACAGACATTTACCGAACATTTCACCCAGCAGCATCAGAATACACGTTTTTCTCAGCAGCACATGGAACGTTTTCTAAAATAGACCACATTTTAGGCCACAAAGCAAACTTGTCTAAATTCAGAAACATTGAAGTTATACCTTGCATTCTCTCTGACCACAAGGGAATAAAATTAGAACTCAACACCAAAAGCCACCAAAGAAAGTCCGGTATCACATGGAGGCTGAACAACACACTGCTGAATCATGAGTGGGTCATGGAAGAGATTAGAAAAGAAATTCAAATGTTCATGCTATTCAACAAAAATGAACACACAAAATACCAGCTCCTCTGGGACACAGCAAAGGCAGTACTCAGAGGCAAGTTTATAGCTCTGAGCTCCTACATCAACAAATTGGAGAGATCTGAAACCAACAATTTAATGACACATCTAAACCTCCTTGAAAAAGAGCAGCAAGATAAACCCCAATCCAGTAGACGGAAAGAAATAATCAAAATTAAATCAGAATTAAATGAATTAGAATCCAAAAAAACTATAGAAAGAATCAACAAAACAAAGAGTTGGTTCTTCGAAAAACTTAACAAAATTGACAGACCCTTAGCAAATCTTATCAGAAAAAGAAGAGAACACACCCAAATTAATAAACTCAGAGATGAGAATGGAAACATCACCACGGAAACAAGCAAGATTCAGAACATTATAAGGGAATACTTCTCAAAACTTTATGCTAATAAGTTTGAGAACTTGACAGAAATGGACCTCTTCCTAGCAAATATTGACATGCCAAAACTAAACCAAGATGAGGTAAACTATCTTAACAGGCCCATATCAAGCATTGAAATAGAAACAGCAATAAGAGACCTCCCAGCTAAGAAAAGTCCAGGACCAGATGGTTTTACAGCGGAATTTTACAAGGCCTTCAAAGCAGAGCTCACACCAATTCTCCTCCAACTCTTCAATGAAATTGAAAGAGAAAGCTCACTACCGAACACATTCTATGAAGCCATCATAACCCTCATCCCAAAACCAGGCAGGGACTCATCAAAGAAAGAAAACTATAGACCCATTTCTTTGATGAACATTGATGCAAAACTTCTCAACAAAATTTTGGCCAACCGACTTCAACAATTCATCCAAAAAATCATACACCACGATCAAACAGGATTCATTTCAGGGATGCAAAGCTGGTTCAATATACGCAAATCAATTAATATTATTCATCACATCAACAGGAGCAAGAATAAGAACCACATGGTTATCTCAATAGACGCAGAAAAAGCATTCGACAAGATCCAACACCCCTTTATGATGAAGGTTTTGGAAAAATTAGGAATCCATGGAACATTCCTCAATACAATAAAGGCTGTATATGACAAACCTACAGCCAGCATTATACTCAATGGTGAAAAACTAAAGCCATTTCCTCTTAACTCAGGAACAAGACAAGGATGCCCACTCTCTCCACTTCTCTTCAATCTAGTATTAGAATGCCTAGCTACAGCAATAAGACAAGATGCAGACATAAAGGGGATCCAAATTGGGAAAGAAGAAATAAAACTCTCCCTCTTTGCAGATGACATGATCTTGTATTTAAAGAATCCCATAGACTCCATTCCCAAATTACTCAAGCTGATTCAAAACTTTGGCAAAGTAGCAGGTTATAAAATTAACCCCCAAAAATCAATGGCTTTTCTGTATGCCAACAATGAGAAAAGTGTGGCTGAAATTAGGAAAGCAACTCCATTTGTAATAGCCCCACAAAAAATAAAATACCTAGGAATTAACTTAACTAAGGAAGTGAAGGACCTCTATGATGAAAACTTTAAAATCTTGAAAAAGGAAATCAACACAGAACTTAAAAAATGGCAAAACCTCCCATGCTCCTGGATTGGAAAGATTAACATCGTGAAAATGGCAATACTTCCCAAGGCTATCTACAAATTCAACGCAATACCTATCAAAATTCCACCCTCATTCTTCAAGGAAATAGAAGAGGCAATCCAAAAATTCATATGGAACAATAAAAGACCCCGAATAGCAAAAACGCTCCTCAATGGAAAGAACACTGCTGGAGGAATATCAATACCAAATTTCAAACTCTACTATAAAGCCATAGTAATCAAAACAGCTTGGTATTGGCATAAGAACAGACCTCAGGACCAATGGAATAGAATTGAAAACCCAGAAATGAACCTACAGACCTATAGCCATCTAATCTTCGATAAGGGAGCTAAAACAATAGAATGGAAGACAGACAGCCTCTTCAGTAAATGGTGCTGGCAAAACTGGTTAACTACATGTAGAAAACTAAACCTAGATCCTTATATATCACCCTGCACCAGAATCAACTCCAAATGGATCAAAGACCTTGAACTCAAAGCAGACACTCTGAAAACATTACAGGATGGAATAGGAGAAACCCTGGGTCTCCTTGGCTCAGGCCGAAATTTTCTGAATAGAGACCCGGAAACACAACAAATCAAAGAAAGGCTGGACAAATGGGATTGTATAAGGTTGCAGAGCTTCTGCAGGGCAAATGACATAGCTAGCAAGATCAATAGAAAGCCCACGGACTGGGAGAAGATCTTTACTAGCCATACAACGGACAAGGGTCTCATATCTAAAATATACTTGGAACTCAAAAAATTAAACCACCCAACAACAAATCCTCAAAGAAACAACTGCCCAATAAGTAAGTGGGCGAAAGACTTAAAGAGAAGCTTCTCTGAAGAAGAAAGAAGGATGGCCAATAGACACATGAAGAAATGTTCAACATCCCTAGCCATAAAAGAAATGCAAATCAAAACAACATTGAGATATCACCTCACTCCAGTTAGAACAGCAAAAATCAAGAACTCTAACAACAACAGATGCTGGAGGGGATGTGGACAGAAAGGAACCTTACTTCATTGTTGGTGGGAATGTAAACTTGTTCAACCACTTTGGAAAGCAGTATGGAGGTTCCTCAAAAGACTCCACATAGAGCTCCCCAATGACCCAGCAATCCCACTTTTGGGCATTTACCCAAATGATCACAAACAAGGCCACACTAAAGCTACCAGCACAACTATGTTTATTGCAGCATTATTTACCATAGCTAAGACATGGAACCAACCCAGATGCCCCTCAGTAGATGAATGGATCAAGAAGATGTGGTATATATACACAATGGAATTCTATGCCTCCATCAGAAAGAATGACATTTCCCCATTTGTTAGGAAATGGAAAGGCTTGGAAAAAATTATATTAAGTGAAGTAAGCCAGGCCCAAAGAAACATAGGTCCCATGGTTTCCCTCATTTGCAATATCTAGTATAGGTATGAGTCAAGCGGAAAAAGTCAGAGAATGTGATGTTAGGAAAACGAAACCTCAAATATGTATTTTAATGTTTTTGTTTCTTTCATGCATGTGTTTCTAACGCATTTATAAGATTATTTCTTTGTTGCTTTGTATGTCCCTCCCCCACAGTGTAACCCCCGCTTTCACTATATTTGATGTCAGTATAACATGTGGAGGAGATTTGGACAAACAAGTCATTTAAGGATTCAGGTGGACCTGTTGCAACAATGAGAAGTACAAAATGTCATGTCAAAACCAGCTTTACAATGTCGGTGGGGGGGGGGGGAGGGGGGGTATGAATGGGTGGGAGGGAGGGGGGAGGCTGGGAAGGGAGGTGAAGGGTAAACAAAGGAGGAGGCTGCAATGCTTGGTAAGAAATGTATGCATTATCCTGCCCATGTAAGTGTAACCCCTCTGTACAGTATGTTCTCAAATAAAATAAAATAAAATTTAAAAAAAAAAAAATAATCTTACACCTTCCAAGCTAATTCCATTACTCATTTTTCAGTAACTAGTTCTTACTGAAAAAGTGAATTCATTCAAAAATATTTTATTATTATTATTTTTTACAACGTCTAATGCAATATGCTGTCATGACAATGTTTTGATATGGGGATGCACTGGGAAGGATATTAGATGATAAAAGGAATTTTCAATAGTTCTCCTCTGCCATTTATATGATTGATATGTCTTACATCCTATAAGCATCTCATAATTTAGCCAGAATAGGCCCTTGTCATTCAGCTTACTTTATATAAGTACTTATTGTTGATCTTTATGTTTTTTTAAATTAAATTCAACTAAGATATAATGCCTGTAACTTGGAGGATATAAAACCTCTGTGATATGACACCGCTGAGCATTTATCTGCTTGAGATTTGATATTAATGTGATGAAACATGATTAGGATATTTCCTCAGAATAAAGCTGGTGTTTGTCTGTTGAGGGCTGAGAACACAGCTAAAGACACATAAAAGGTCAGCCTCATTAAATGAAACTCAATCCAAATAAGTTCAATTTCATTTTCTACCATGCTCACTCTTTTTATTAATAGCCAGAAAAATGAGAAACATGTTTCGTGTTGCATTTTAACAAATCATGATCAAAAAAAACAAGGAAGAGGAGACCCGGAGCAGTCTATTTTTATATTAATCGATTGAGATGATGTGACCCATTTCTGTCTTCTGCACTTTCTTTCCTGTTTGGGGAAGAGAGTGAAAATAGAGGTGGTCCTTTTTTGAGTTATTCTAAAATGATAGAAGCTTTACAGAAGTCTTCCTTCAGAGGCCTTCTTTGTTTTTTGTGATTTCCATTCAGTATCTCAGGAGAAAACAGGGCAGTAATTGGACACAATTTTCTGAATAATTCAAGCCCCTAGTGAGTGAATAGGCTTCTGGTAACTGACAACTCACTCATCCTTGTATTTGAAAGAAAACTTTATGAGCAGGTCTGAACACACAGGTGCATGTATTTACCACCATAAGTTCATGTGCTATTCTTTGTCTTTTATTCTTATATACATCTCTAAAATGGATGTTGTATCTTATTTTAGGGAATGATAAAACAAGATCAAGAGTTAGAATTAAAATGTGTAATTTCAAAGCATAGTGATTTTAAAAGAATGACCTGATAGTTTAGTAAGGGAGGTGAGCAGCAGAGATATTTAACTCTGGCTGGTCCAGAATGGATGACAACATGAGACATACCAATATAAGGATGAAGAAATCTAGTTTGTAGGGAGCTTTAATTATTAAAGATGGTTGAGACACCACTAATAATTTTTTTTTAAAAATTAATTGTTATTTTAAAGGTGATACACAGAGGTGTTACAGTTACATAAGTCAGGTAATGAGTACATTATTTTGGGGGGGATAATGTCACCCCTTCCCTCACTCTCTCCCAATTTTACCACTAATAATTATTAAAGGACAGTGGTAGAACCTTTCTTTGGGCATGACTAATCTGAGAACTGCCCAGGGGACCACATTGTAGGAAGGTCTTAGGGACAAGGGTAGCAGCAGGTAATCTCTCAGTGATCCGTCAGAGGTAGTGCAGAGATCACCAAGCTGAACAACGTTAGCAGTCTTGGCTAATGAAAGATGAGAATAAAGAAGTTTGCAAACTGTTAAGGCAATATTGTTTTCTTCCTCCTCCTCTTCCTCCTCCCGTTGTTTTTGTTTCATCTGTGCTAGACCTAGGGCTTGAACTCAGAGCCTGCTCACTGTCCCTTTGCTTTTTTCACTCAAGGCTGGCGCTCTACCACTTGAGCCACTCTTGATTTTTGGTGGTTCATTGGAGACAAGAGTCTCGTAGACTTCCTGCCTGGGATGGCTTCAAAGTGTGATTAAAAAAAAAAACAACAAAAAACCAAAAACTCTCAATTCCGTGAGTAGCTAGGATTATAGACTGGCTAGAATGATTGTTTTTTCTTTTTATAGCTTTGGTGACAAACTTCCAAGAAAAGAAGTAAAACTTGTCAAAATGCATGTCTACGTCAATACATTCTGTCTCTCCATCTTAACTTCTCCTGGGCACTATATGAGATAATCTCTTTACTATGCCCATGGAGACAATTCCTGACCCTGACAGTTCAACTTAAAGGTTTGAGCTTTCAGGATTTGAATGGTGGTTCCTTTCTTTGGTAATGGTTTCCCTATTTTATCTGTTGCTCTTTTCAACCCTCCTCTCTTCCTTGACACTGTCTTATCTCTTCCCATTTGATTTTAAACTTCTAAAACAAGACTTTATAGCCCATGCTTTTATTTCCTTACTTGGCTATCTCCTATTCTTGTATGTAGGGAGGTACTTTTTTCCTTTTTAAAAAATTTTACTATCTGTATGTAGTCGTACAAAAGGTTTTCAATTGAACAGTTTATAAGTACAGTGCATCTCAAACAAGGTCACCCTTATATCATTTTCCCTGATCCTTCCCAGCCCTACCCATCCCCTCAGGTTGACTGGTTCTATGTTCACATATCCATATCACATATTGTGACGGTATTTGCCCCTTGTTTCTCTCTCCTTCCACCTCTCCTCTTCTCTTTACTTCCTTTCCTCTCCTAATAATGGGATTCAGCTTCCTGATATTCAATTTGTTCATAGTAAGTTCGTTGTTCTAGGGATTTACACTATTGGAATTCTCCCCTATGTCTACCATAGTTTATTCAATTTATTTGTGTGTATATTTGACTGTTTGTATGTTTTCATATCTGTTTATAATTTAGACTTATCTTCATCTCCATATGCTAGGATCCATGTGCCTTTTTCTCTCTTTGAGCTTGACTTACTTCACTTAACATTTTTTACCTACATTCATTTCTCTGCAAATGACATATTATTTCTCTAGTGGATGAGGACTCCTCCTACTTCTTCCTAGGTGATATTATTCTGCCCATCCATGGGATAAATATGGTATTGGAACATGAAGGAATAAAATCACACTCCTAAGGAGGAAAATATATTGACAGCTATTTTAACAGCATATTTTTTTTTTCCAGTCATGAACTATTTTATCATCCCAGAAGGGTTTGCTTTCTTCACTTGCACAGCATTGTTCAAGCCTTGAACAACGATGTATGCTTCTCTTCCTTATCTCTACAAGATTAGCTAATATGGAATCAGGCCAAGATGTAACTGATAACAGAGAAGGAGCCACACTTGATTTCTGGGAAACAACATAATGTTTTACAGTTTACAGAACACTTATTGCAAAGAAAAAAAAATGATCTTACTTTTCTTCTTTGTAAAAATAATGTAGCCATTCACATTTGTTGTGAATTTAGCAGTTTTCAGGAAGCTAAAGATGGCACCTTTTGTGATAATGTAGACTTGG
This sequence comes from Dipodomys spectabilis, assembly GCF_019054845.1. Taxonomy (NCBI): domain Eukaryota; kingdom Metazoa; phylum Chordata; class Mammalia; order Rodentia; family Heteromyidae; genus Dipodomys; species Dipodomys spectabilis. The sequence goes on from NW_024870731.1 coordinate 38,821,398, forward strand.
TAGAAAACTGAGGGGCAGCAGCCAACAGGAAATAGGTGTGAAGACAAGGAAAATACGGTGGCTTCCTTTTAAATTTGTCAATTGAAGCTTTTTCTTTTTTTTACATTCTCTAAGCCAGTTTTTAGATGTCACTAAAATTTAAACTGCTACTGGATATAGATTTTTAAAATAAATGGCTTTTGGAAAACCTAAAATAGTGCAGGCTAGGCTTCGTTGAACTCAAAATGGATTTTGAAAACATTGGCTGAAACGCCAACTTTTATCCCATGTTATTACAAATATATGTAACAGCATATGCTGTGAAAACCATAGCTTATTATAAAGTTCATTCTGAAATAATATTATTACCGGTGTATTTGTCTCAGCCTCCTGAGTAGTTAGGATTACAGGTTCAACCTTTTTCTTTTTTGAAAATAAGCCTTATGCTAAAATAAACTAAGTGCAGATGGATGTGTGTACCTACTCACTTTTCTCTAAACTGCCAAAGTCTTGCTCTTTCTTCTGCCTCACGTTTCTTTTCTTTGTCAACTTTCCCAATTATTTGGGTGTTTAGTCCAGCTGCTTTAATATGACCAGTGATTTCCTCAGGTCCAATTGAGTGACTCCTTTGTATTCACCTTTCTTGACTTACATTTCCATATGTAAAGCGTTATATTTATATTCTTTTTTTTTGTCAGTTATGGGGCTTGAACTCGGCCTGGGCACTGTCCCTCAGCCCTTCAGCTCAAGGATAATGGTCCACTTGAGCCACAGCACCACTTCTGACTTTTTCTGCTTATGTGGTGCTGAGGAATCAAACCTAGGGCCTCATGCATGCAAGGCAAGCACTCTACCACTGAGCCACCTTCCCAGCCCTATATTCTTGAGGAGTATTTCTAAATGTTTATGTCCTAAACCCTAATGTTTAAAAGAATAGGATAAAAAAAAATCAACCTTGAAAAAAATGTTGTATTTCTCTCTTGTATCCCTTTTCTCCAATAAATCTGTTGTTATTCTGTCACTAATGGAAAGTCAGAAACATCTTCTTATTCCCTTCAGTTTATATCCATCCATACTTTCAAATCCAATGTCTCACTCATTTTCCTCTCTTTGATCATATTTCCACATTAGTTCTGATTTGTGCCCTGAGTTTCCAGATGAGGTCTTTCTAGGGTCTTTCTACCTTTAAACCTTTCCAATTTCTTTTTAACTCTACCTCTTGGCTGTATGGACATCTTTATAACTAGTAAAATATTCCACTTCTGCCAAGTTCTGCTGGTTGATGTCTGTAATTCTAGCTACTGAGGAGACTGAGATCTGAAAATCATGGTTCAAAGCTAGCCATGGCAGGAAAGTCTCTGAGACTTTTCCCAATCAACTACCACAAAAAACACACAAAAAACACAAAACATAAACAAAAAACAGAAGTAGGGCTGTGGCACTAACCTTGAGCAAAATAGCTTAAGGACAGCACCCAGTTCCTGAAGTCAAGTATCATGACTGGCACACACACACGCACACACACACACACACACACACACACACACACACACACGTCACACTTCTCTACAAAGTAGTTTTTAACTTAACAACCAATGCTGCAATATGAAATAGGAAGAATTTCATTTAAAAAAATCTACTGTTCTGGAGTATGAGTGGTTCAGCCCTATTATAATTCCAGTCACTTGAGAGGCTGAGAAACAGGATTGTGGTTCACAACCAGCCAGGGTAGGAAAGTCTTTGAGATTCTGTGTCCAAGTAGCCAGCAGAAAGCTAAGCTTCAGGCATGGATCAAATAGCTGAGTGTCAGCTATGAATAAGCAAGCTGAGGAAAGAGGCAACAAGTTTAAGGGAAAAAAATCTGCCAATAGTGAGCACAAATGGAACAAATTTAACTTAGTGGTGTGTTCTGAACTATATTACCTTAAAACTCTTAGCATGCATCCCAGAGCCTTAGTGAAGAAAGACATATAAATAAAGGATTACTTCATCCCTGTAATGAAAGATACAAAGACTACTTATGCTGCACAAGTTGGTGATGCCTACTAATTCCTACCAAATTAAATATTAGTACATAATTCAATATGAAAATACGTGAGTGTCCATCTTTTTGCCTCTGTTTCTTTAGCTAACACAATTCTTAAATGATTTTTTTACTGATGTTTGAATTAAGTCACATGGTGTAAAGATAGTGAGTAATTTTGTCAAAAGTGAATCTATTGGAGAATTTGTAATCACCTTATAATATTTTAAATTTGATCCATCCCCCATTGGTCAATGGAGCTAGCTTCCCATTGTAATAGACTATGCACTTCTCTTCCTGAGGTCTTAATATTTATGGTCTTTAGCATCTCTTCTGGTTACTGTGAAACTGGAATTTTAGAGTGAGAACCTCCATTTGTCTCTACCCAGTTTGTATAAGCCTCAGTAAAAACTCTTTTATGGCAACCAGGAGAAAAAGCCAAGAGGCGATCTCTTGGGCCTTTGCTGCTAGAAGAAGAAAGGCAAATTCAAGGATAGTCCTAGTGCCTGGCTCTCAAATATTCACAAGAGCCTGGAACTCCCTAACTATATTGGATCCATTCTTATATGAAAACTAGCTGTTTAGAAACCAAGCAATCTGACAGCCTCATTTTCTAGCATTCTGAAAGTTAAATGCTTCAGCTGTTACCGAATATAGCATGGAATGTCAACAAGAGAAGCGCACGATCAATGCAGAAATTAGAATATGCTATAGCAGTCAAAAGAAAAAAAAAGAATTGTTTTTCAAAAGACACTGCAGTTGTCTCCCAAGTTTATTATTGCAGTGGATCACATTTATGAAAATAACAGTTATAATGCAAGTTAGACAGTTTCTGTATAATGTAAAGAATTCTCTCCATATACCATCCGACAACTTTATTTCTGCTACAAACTGGCATTATGGGGCACATAAGTTTTCCTGTGACAGGATACCACTGGTGGATTATGTGACCATATATTGTTATAAAAAAAATCACAGTAATTTTGTAGATTCTTTATTGAAATGGCTTAACACAACTGAAAGACATGTATTCTTCTAGTAGACCAGATGTCCAGGCTCATCTTGACCATTACTTCTCATTAGTAGGTTCCTGGGGAAATTATTCTGTAGAGGAGAGACATTTAAGAACTGTAATCTGAAGAAATGAAACCTGATGACAGATGACTACATTTAAATGCTGGAGCATCAGATCCATTCTCTTTATGTCACATGTTGAATTTTCCCATCCAACACAATCCTTCTGGCCTTCAGTTATTACCTTGTTTCCAATCTTACTGGAAATTGTAGAAGTAGTGATGAACACTTCATAAGGCAAACGTAGAAATACTACTTCTAGATGCTGCTGAAGAACAATGCTAAATTTTAGAGTTTTTGCTTCTACTGCATGCTGTGTATTTTAATTAATTTTCTTAACAACCAAAGATCTATTCACAATCCTAATGAGTAGTATCAGATGCTGATCTATCTAAATCAAAGATCTTTCATGGGGCCACTTCACTCTTTAGCAGTGAATTCAAATTCTTGTTGGTGCTCTTCTTAAGATTATTGGAAGTTGCTAAGCCTGACATTTCATTACTGCAGCCTAGGCCAAGAGAGAGAGAGAGAGAGAGAGAGAGAGAGAGAGAGAGAGAGAGAGAGAGAGAGAGAGAGAGAGAGAGAGAGAGAGAGAAAGAGAGAGAGGAGACAGAGACAGACAGAGACAGACAGAGACAGAGAGAGAGACAGAGAACTTGCAAGTTAGATTGCTTGCAGGGGATGGGGAAAAGAGTTGATCATCAAATACAAATTCCCAGTGGTATACCTAGCTACTTACAGTGAGCAGCCATGTCATTAGCACTTGTCTGAGGAACTGCATTTCGTAGGAATGTACCATAAGTGAACCAGGTTATGGAGGTCATTAAGAAACCAGCCAAACTGAAGTGTTGCCAAATGCTAAAAGGGGGTCTTTGTAGCTATTTAATGCCAGCTAGATAGGGCAATTTTAGACTTACTGTTGATGCTCCACTCTCTCATCTGTGTAGGCAAATTTAATCTAGATGACTATCAACACTTCCCAATCTGGACTGAACCTCCCCATCTCATCTTCTTTCCCTGCTTCCTGTTTTCTGCCATAGTCTGTGCCAGTTGCATAAAATATATTGTTACATATCATCAAAGATCTCTGATGATGTTAAACATCACTGAGAGTGTTCTGTGTACATGTGACAGAAATCTTGAAAAAGCCCATAAGAAGTGCTTTGAGAAAAATGTACCATTTGTATTTTTAAACCAGAGGTGTCATGTAGACTCTTACTGATATTGTGGGTGGGTTGGAAAAAAGCATACAGAATTGAGGACATACAGAAATAAAACTGAATCCAAAGAAGAGAAGAAATGCATACCAGATAAGAGAAATCCTACTTCATTTTGATGAAGTGTTTTCAAAGTCCATGGCAGCCTTTTCTTTCTTCCAGCCTGCTATGTTATATTTATCTCTTATGCCTTTGAGGTAACCATAGAGATAAAGGAAATCAGAGGATAGAACATAGAGATATGTATTCTTTTCTCCTGAAGTCCATTACTTAATACATAGAAATACAGCACAGTGGCCAAAGCAATCATCATAGTTTTTTTTTGGTGGTTGTTTTTGGAAAGCGAATTTTAGAGGAAAAGACAAAGCTACTTTTCCAAGATGTATTTTTATCCCATCAATGCTAAAGTAAGCTTCTAAGAGGTATACTTTTAAAAAATGGGGAATTATTCAAATACTGCACGGATGTTTTTAAGAATGCATACTTGGGGTTTTTTATGCTTTCAAAACAATATGGTATTACATAATTAAAAGGATTGCATTTCATATGGGAAGATGGTATTCGTTTTGGTGCTCAGGGTTCTACACAAGTCAGAGGGCATTGTAAGTCATGGCCACTTAATGTAATACATCTCTGCTTACTCAGCTTCTTTAAATCCTCTCTCCATTCAGCAATACCTCCTTGGTAAACCTCAGCCAAGGTCTTGATGTTTAATTCAGTACTGGATTCATAACGGTGAGGAACAAATATAAACAGTGAGGGAGGAACAAAGATAAAACTTAAGAGAAAGTTTATGACCATAATGTGTTTGATTTGGCTGTGTTGTCTTAACTTCATTTTGGTGTACTGTGGTGGTTTGGAAAGTTTAAAGTTTTTGTTTAATGTTGTTTAAACCATCTGCTGCTGTGGAAGTGTTCCCCTCTCCTTCTCCAGATATAATACATATAAAATACCTCATCTGGGCAGACTGCCAGAGAGGCACCATGCCTAAGTAATAAGCCCAATTATCTTGCTAATAAACAGCAACTAGAAATTGAACTCCTGTTGGCAGATATATGGGATCCTTAAACACTAAGTAGGATTCATTAGACTCTAAAAGGAGTTACATTACAAACAAATATAATAATAAATCAGTACACATGTATTAAGTATAGCAATTATCCCATATCCGTCTCTTTTTAGCTAATGATGTTTATGGTTTTTAACCATCATGAGGAAAGGATTTCAAGAACACTAGAATCCTGCCCTCCATGGATCCTCTGAGATATAAATGTCAGATTCAGAACTGATTAAAGATGGATGGATGATAAATATTTCACTCCCAATGCCAAGAGAAATGAATGTGCCAATGTCAGGCCTGGTATGGAGGTTAGGTAAATATTTATACCATATTGGTTCTTTCAGGGTTCAGGGAGGAGTCTGTCATGGTGAGCGATTGATAGGGTTCAGGTTAAATCCATAAGAAATTGTTTGTGATGGATGCGATTTATTTATTCAGGCAAGGCTCATTGATTTTTGTACAATTTATTATCCAATTATGTTAAATGAATCACACAAATGGAAACTTGCCTATGAAAAGTAGGCATTTTATTAGGAGTTGTGACTACTTATTTGTTTATTTACCTAAATGGATCAGTTCTGGGGCTTGAACTCACATCCTCATACACCTTGCTTTTTTATACTCAGGCTGAAGCTCTTCCACTTGAACCATACCTCCACTTCCAGCTTTTTGCTGAGTAACGGGAGATCACCGTATAATTGATTTGTCTTTCTAGACTAGCTTTGAACTAGGATATTCTAATCTCAGCTTCCTAAGTGGCTAGGATTATAAGCATGAACCACCAGTGATTGACTTAACATTTATCTTTGTTCCAACACTTTCTAGGTTTTTGAATGAGTCCAAATTTCTAAGAGCAAATAGTGTACAGAATTCCCTCAATAATAACATGTAATGAAAGAGGAGAGAGAAAAAGTTACCTTTCTCCCACCATTACAAGCAAAACTGTACATGAATAAACAAATACATACAGAAACCCAGAAAAAAATTGGATGTGCCCTTTATCCTGAATTTCAATAAAGTTAACAAGGAAATTGTAGGGTAACAATGTGTTGTATGTAGCCAAGACATTATATTGTACCTCTGAATTGATGAGCTAGCAAAATGGTGAGAACTTGAACAGCTTTAAATCTCAAGCTAGGAAAGCCTTGTTTTCCTACTTTTCATTGTGTAGATTTTCAGGGCTGACCTTGAATCAGTGATGGCAAGAGAAATCTAAACATAGGAGTAAAAAGGAAGGTCTGGGTATCGTTGAGATAAGTCACAGGCTTAGTATTGATGCTGGAAGGTAGGACCAGGTGTAGGAACAGAGTTTGCTAGGACAGAGCTATAGTCGGTTAAAACGTGTGTTTTCAGAGATTCTGTAGAGCAGCAGAAAAGTGCAGAGAGATGGATCTGATCTACCTGAAGGTTCCAGGTGAGTTCTGAGTTCTATTCTATGCTTGGTCTATCCCACACAGAAGAGAGTAGCATTGATTCATCGAATCATAACTCAGCAAAGATGAATACCAGCTAAATTATGCATGTAGTTAGCAACATTAATGTCAAATCGATCAGAAGAGGTAGGTAGAAAATCTGAACCAAGCCACTCACGTAAGGAGGAATGAAACTTAACATCACAAACAGCTAGCCTGACATGGAGAGAGAGTTGGGAATGAGAACAGAACAGAAAAGAAAAAAAAAATCCCTGAAATTTCAGCATAGAATAAGGTACAACTTAAGGAGCAGTGTAATATCCCCCTCCATCCCTCCCACCTCCCGCCCCCAAGGGTTTCAATATGGTATAGAGTATTCCTAGAGGAGATGACATAATAATAGCAAACACAGTAACTATTCTTTTAAGCAGTGTAGATATACTGACTTTAGCTTTACAACTGGCCTGTAAGTTCTAAGGCCCATTTTATAGAGGAGATAACTTGAATCACAAGGAGATTTAGCATGATATGAGCTTCTATAGGTTCTAAGGGTAAAGTTTTAAGTAGTCTAGACCCCAGGATCTGTGCTCCTAAATGCTGTGTTAGCTACTCACACAAAAGTACACAAAAACTATGCTCATGCAAAAGGTATATGGCAGATGCCATACCAAGAGAGACAAGTAAAGAATTGATATCTGAAGTTGAAATAGCAAGTAGTAGAAGGTAATAACCATGAGCCTGAAGAGAAGATAAATTATATCTATAATAAATTACATAATTATGAAATATACATACATACACCCAAGGGTGGGATTGCTAGACCTCCTTCTATTTTTAATTTTTCAAGGAATTTCCACAATGTTTCCATAATGGCCATCCTAATGTACATTCTCACCAACAGTGGACAGGTGTTTCCTTTTCACTTACCCTTTCTAGCCCTGGATGGTTCTAACCTTTTGGGTAGTAGCCATTCCTACGAGGTTGAAGTGTCACCTCACAGCGCATTTCCCTGCTGAGAGGTATTGAATATCTCCTCATATACTTGTTGGCCATTTGTATTTCTTTGACCTTAAGCTATGAGATTGCTAGAAAGGAATACAAAGGAAAAACAGAGTATTGAAATGGGCAAAAGCTTATGTTTTTTTTTAGACCCTGAGAGCACAGAAATGAAAGCAAATAAATAAATGGGATTCTTTCCAGCTAGAATATTTCTGCATAGCAGAAGAAAAACTTGACAAGATATAGCGATAACCTGCAGAATGAGAGAAAATATTTGCAAGCTCTACAAAAGACATGGAATTGAGAGCAAGGATATATAAGGGACTCCAAAAACTCAAAGACAAAAAAAGAAAAAAAAAAGGATAGCAATAGACTACCTTCATTGAAACAACCAATTTATTTATTAAAACAACAGTAAGTTATTGCTTATAATCCATAGGGCAGGATTCTGACTAGGCCCCCTGTGTTCTGTGTGTGATCCCCTGGGGAAGTCCAATGGAAAATGGGAATGCTTTGATTTTTCTCTTCTTGCCTTTATCACTATTCTGAAATGTGATTAGAAACAATCTCCCAGAAGACAGGACGAAGGTTGCAGGTGAAATCTGTGTCAGTATATAAGATGCAGAGAGCTGTTAGATATATTTTTTTTTTAAAAAAGCAGCTTTGCCATTTTTTGTGAAACTACTTCATTCCACACATATTCCTCTCCTCTTCACTATGGTCCCAAGCTTGGTTAAAATGGGGAAATGAAGAAGAAATGGATACTTTATTTTTTTACTCTAGCAATCAGAAAATGCAAATATAATCTCATTTGTGAAATGGACAATTTGCCTTTACTAGATTTTTAGCAGCCAAGTTTTAATTTCTTTATTTTAATGTCTTTTATTTCTTTCTCTCCATTCCTTCCCCCTCCTTTCTTCCTTTACTCCCTCCCTCCCTGCCTTCCTCCCTTTCCTTCCTTCCTTCCTTCTTTCCTTCCTTCCTCCCTTCCTCCCTCCCTCCCTCCCTTCCTCCTTTTCCTTCCTTCCTTCCTTCCTTCCTTCCCCCCTGTTTTGTTTCATATGAAATGATGAAAATAAAACCAGAATTTCAAGAATGGGAATGAGAATGCTTTTGTCTCTTCATTTTGGGTACATAATGATCTCAATGTAGTAACTGACATGTGGATAGTTGTGTCTATAACACTATTCTCTTATTGCCACATAGTCTTAACCTTCGAATGAAGTCTTATTTTAAGTACTGTTTGGTAGAAAGACAAAAACAATTGCATTACCACTTAGAGTTGATGGATTTTACCTTTTTAAAAGTATCAGTGTGTATTAATTGTGCCAAGGGGTTTCACTATGATATTTCATATATTGTACATTGATCAGATACCCTCCTCTACTGCTCTGATTTTTCCTGTCTTCCTTCCTTTAATGTTTTCCAAAATATGTACATGTCCTATAGAATTTTTAGGGCTACATTCCACATTTGAGAGAAAACTTTGTCCTTCTGAACAAGACTTATTTTGTATAACATTACTTGCATCCAATTACCTGAAAAGGCCATAATTCCATTCTTCTTCATGGATGAATAATACTCGGTTGTGTGTATATATATCACATTTTCTTTACTCATTCTTCAGGTAGCAAACGAGGCCCTCTTTGCAGAAGATATTTTTGTATCAGTCTTCTCTAATAATAGTGTCATGTAAAGCTCAGAAAAAAACACATTTCAACTTAAAACCTTGTCATATCAAGATTAAAGGAGAGTAAGACAATTACATCGCAGTCCCTTCAAAAATATTGTCACCTCCCCCAGCAAGTATTTTAATTTTTTTCCTAGCAGTCTACTCATATTTACTCATGGATATACAATCGTTTCAATATATTCCGAATGCTCATTAAGTATTCCTATACCATGCGTTCCTCCTGCGATAAATATCATGCAGGTACATATTAAAATCAATACAACTTTCAATTGAAATAAGCTTCCTGCAGTCCTCCTCCAGAGGCTTTTGTTTTTATAGATCGAAAAATTTAAGGGGTGGGGGGTGAGTGGGAATCTCAGCCTGCTTGTGGATTCCAGGAAGACCTGTACCTGTAGAGGTAATGGGCTCCCTGCTCTCCCCTTCCCACAGTGCCCAGCCCTACCACCCCAGGCCACTGTGTCCCCATTGTGGGTCTTTATGGAACCTTAAGTACACCTGAAGCTCTGGCTGTGGGTGGCCTTGTAACACAAAAGCTCTTCCTGGGGCTCCACCAAAGACACTGCTCAGAGGAATTGTGTTAAGAAATGGAGGAGCTCCAAGAACCCCAACAAACTCAGGAGAGTAGTAAAGTTCGCTGGAAGGCGTTCTGGTAGGTTTTTGGGTTGTTGTTGTAGACTTTTCTTCTTGTTTGCGTCCCTGACATCCTAGCAAAGCTTCTTTACTCTGGAAACTATGATTTCAACCCTGAGTCATGTGATTGTGTGTGTTTGGCACTGAGCACCGCATCTCACCTTGGACTTCCTTCCTTCCTGGTTTGTCGTGTGATCAAGCCTGGTCAGACAGAGCCTGCGGAGATCACGCAGGGTTAATTAAAGCAAAACTACTTAGGAGCGAGGGGATGGTTATTCATGTGTGGCTGGAATTCTTAATGAACATGATGGATCTCTTTGTTGAGATATGAGCAGTAAAGGTCACTTCCATCCGGGAGGTCATGTTTGTGGTCACAGGTATTACCAGGTAGAATCTGAAAGAGGAAAATGGATTCCAGAGACAGACACGGTGCTGGGACCTATATAGGAGCTCTGAAGCAAGAGAAGGTGAGCATGACCCCCCAATGCTTCCCATTTTGGTGGGAAGCATCTAATCTACTGATTGTGTCTAACGAAAATGCTGGTGGATGTCCATTGTTCCAGCAGTCATTCCATTCTCTTCTCACCGTTTTCCCTCAGAAGTAACAGCATCAAGTTCCTTTTTACTAACTTATTTGCCCACCATCCTAATATTCCTGCTTGAGCACTTGGCATACAAAGCATTTTGAGGGAGGGAGTCAAAAAGGAGCTTTTTTGCGGTTTTAAATTGCATTTAATAATTTAGAAGCACACACAAGCGCCTTTCTGTTCTTAAAAACTGCCATTGAATACCTCCATCGGTAGATTTGATTATTTGAAGCTCGGGATAAAAGTTGCATTGTAATATAGAAAAATGCTGAGGAAGACAAGGGAGAGCTGGGAGTACAGCTTTGATTTGCACATCACGGAGGGGGCCAGTTTTTGGTCAGGGCCTGTGAATTATTGATGACCCTTAGATCGATGAAATGGTCTCCTCTCAGCGATTCCCCCTTTTCATTCTTTTCTCAAAGAATGCCAGTTTTATGGTAGGGGCTCCATGGTCCGACCTCTCCAAAACCTAGTGGTTCAAACCACCCTGAAAAGAATATTGTTTTTTATACTTCTGGTAAATACAAAGCGAGTGGAGTGGCTTGAAGCACAGCCTTTCTTTCCAATACAGCAACGGTTCCCCAGGTACGTCAGATTCTGGATGAGTACTGGTTCCTTTAGAGAATGTTTCAAGGATAGCATATTTTCAAAAAGAATTTTATCAGTTATTTTTAAAAACATGTTCTTTGTTGGCATATACAAAATATTCAGGGAGCCTAGATGTCAACCAACAAGGGGTTGGTTAAAAGTGAAATGCTGCATCAGTAAAGCCTTCTAGCAGGGGTGGCATTGGTGGTTCATGCCTGTAATCTTAGCCAAGAGGCTGAGATCTGAGGATCCAGGTTTGAAGCCAGCCTGGGAAAACAAATCTGAGAGCCTCTTATCTCCAAGTATCTAGAAAAGAGCCAGGATTAAAGGCATGGCTCAAGTGGTAGGAAACAAACGCTAACTAAGCAAGAGCTTGAGGCTCAGAGGTCAAGCCTCAGTATTGGCATCGAAACAAATAAGCAACAGCAGCAGCAGCAGCAGCATATAATAAATGAGGCCATATCTACCTGGCTTAACAAAGAAAGATGCCCAACATGATTTGTCAAATAGAAAAGTGGAAAATTCTAGACTGACAATTTGGTTGAAAGATAAATGCATAGATACATAGATACCTATGCATTTTCAGAAAAACTCTGAAAGGCATTAAGTAGCCCTTAGAAGTAAATGTGAAAATTTAAAAATTTGGTTCTTAAGGGAAATTTTCATAAGAAACATGAATCTCTTTTTTCTGAACATCACTGGTACAACCCCAAATTAATATCGGCAGCAAGTCTTGGAAAGATAACCAAATCAGGCAAAAATGAACACTCAAGGCTCTGACACTTTGATTCTGTCACTAGTGGTCTCATTATCCATTTGGATATTGGTTTCACAAGATGACTTCCAAGGTATACTGAGGCCTCTTTTGTTGTTGTTGTCATCGTTGTTGGTTGTGGGGCTTGAGCTCAGGGACGGGTACCAGCTCAAGGCTCAAGGCTAGTGCTCTAGCCCTTTGAGCCACAGACCCACTTCCTGAGGCCTGCTTGTGATGTTTATGGCTTTCAGATATCCAACGCTTCCACTATTAAGTATTGACTGAGCCCAATTCACCTGCAATGTCTAACCTCTCATGAACTAGTTACATCACTTACACTTTTCTTTTGGAACAACTTTGTAGAATTAAACTTGAACATTTGCACCATGGATTGGATCAATCTGTTTTGAATTTACAAGGATAGCTACTAGGAAAAAGAAATTTAAATATCTTGCATGCTAACGTAAGTTGTTTTCTAAAGCCTGAATAGTCCGACATGATGATGATAGTCACCCAGATTGAACACCGGGCTTTTGCAAAGTGCACGATGTGGAGATGATAGAATTTTGAAGGAAAGAGGGAACCATTTGCAGGTAGACTTATAAAGACTTCCAATCTTGGCACACATTCATAACCTGCTGGAGGTTATCAGCTGTGGCCACAACAAACTATAATAGGAAACCTCTACATATCCTAAAGCCTGTTTTCATTTCCCACCAGCCCAATCAGTTTCAAGATTGAGACTTGGCTATACTTCCATTAAATGATGAGAATGTTTGCATACTCAATGAAACTCCACTCAGAGAGTCACAAGTACCTTTGCTTCTTTCACATGGAGATATGCACCTCTATACAAGCCAGAGCTTTAAATGTTTAACAATCTGAGCCCCAAGACCCAACATGACTAGCTGCTCATTGGAGGAGATGGGAATGGAAGTTTTCCAAGCTCTAGTCTTTAAAAGGTCTGGAGGCATCAACAGTATGAGCTCCAATGAGTATAATGCAGAACAAATCTACCAGTAGTAAAATAGAAGTCACCTGAAAGAGGGAATTGTGCTCAGGTCTTAACTCAGATGTCCACACACAGTGATGGATCATAGAACAGCAAATGAAACATCTTGAAGCTGCCACAAGCTCCCTAATGGAGCATAAACCTGAGCTGTGTTGTAAGGACGGAAGAGAAAATATTCTTTCTTAATGGGAGAAGCAGACCAGAGGAGTTTAATCACCTGGTCCAAGTACAGCGTCACTAAGGGTAAAATCACCCCATTGCTGTGGACAAAGGCATCATTTGTACTGACTTAAAGTCACCCCAGACAAACAGATTCTTAGTCGATTTCATTAAATGCCATGTGTGGCTCCCAAGCTCATCTCAGGACACACATGCTTCATTTGCCAACATCTTGGCCAACATCGACAGAAGAAAATGCAGTCACCATGGAACATGGCAGTGTTTAACCAGTAACATTATCACGCTCTGACAAACACCAGCAACACCTACAGAAGAGGACATCTATAGGTTTCACGTAAACACGACACCATTTTATGTAAAGGACTTGAATATCAGATTTTGGGCATCCTCAGAAAGATCTAGAACTTATCCCCCTACTGATGTGTCATGGTCAGACCCTAAGGTTACATCTGTTTCTGCATTTCTCTAGGACTGTAAGATTTTTCTTCCCCACTTGGCTAAAAAAGACTACTCAGCTAATTCTTGAACATGACCAGTTAATGACTACTTCATAGACTGAAATCATGTTGGTAATTAAATGCAATCACTATGCATAGGATGCATAGCTCAGGGCCTGGCATGGGATTAGTAATTAATGTCTGCTTCTCTTTTCACCTGATGTATCAGTTGTGTAGGAAGTTTAATGTGAACTTAATCTAAAACTACAAAATAAAATCACTTTTTCCTATACTTCTTAATTATATGATAGCTACATGGATCTTAATATAGAAAAAAAAACATAACAATTAATATAAGGGTAAGAGAAGGGCACTGAAAAAAATAAAGTGATTCAGGTTTAGCTTCAAAAATTACTTATCATTTGGCCTTGGGAAATTTTTCTAGGATATATGTGCTTCACCTGTGGGATATGGACTGGCTTCTTCATAGACTCCTAGACCAGCTTTATTGGCTATCAATTTGCAGGAATGATTTAAAAACAGCCGAAATGTTCACTTACTTGCCTGGTACATTGTTGAAAGGATGTGATGATAAACTCTGGATTTTCTTTGGGAAGACTTTACTAACATTTGCGATTAGAAAAGTTGACCAAGGCCCATGAGAGCAAAGATAGCTAGAGGTAAGGGATCACGTGTGTACTGGGTTTTCTTTGTGTGGAGGTGGGAATCAAGTATCTGATTACTTTTGTTTGTGACAGTAGAGTTTACCATGGTGACAAATGATTTTTTCTAAGCCTATAAACGGTATAAGATTATTTCTGTACTATTTGTGTTTTCTACATGTAGAAGCCTAAATGAAGTATTAAAATTTAGAGAATTTTGACAAGGTGATAGGAGAGATTCAAAAGTATGTAAGATAAAATAGAATCTCTCCATGACACAGGATGTACATAAAATCTCTGGCAGTAGAAAACCAGATTTTTATAAAAGTATAATAGAAACAGATAATTGGCTGAGCTTATTTAAAAATACACATAGCTAAGATGGCAAAAAAGTCAAAAAAGGACAAATTGCTATCTCTTGTTTGTATAGTAGTCTAAGGTCTTAGAAAACGTGAGAAAAGAGAAAATATACTGTGCATATACACAGGTGCTTAGAAGTGACTTAAGATTTATGCGATCATCAAGTCTGCCTTTTAGCTATTTAAATTGAGTTTTTCTTAAAGACATGGGTTAAAATTTGGGTTGACATAAGACAGTATATTGGAAATGAACTCGAGAAGAGGAGGAGTGAGGGAGGTAGGGGCGGGAAGAGATAGTGGAAAACCAACAAGGGAACAGCAAGGGAAGGAGTAACAATGCCTAATGTTTCTAATAGAGCTATCTGAGAGTACAGGGTTGGTTGCTGAACTCCTGCTGTTTCCCATGCCTCATTTTCTCCGATCTACCTGGTCCCACATCCATACAGAGAACATATACATTATATCGATTTGGTACGCATTGGAGAGAAGCCAGTTCATCCCCTAGAGCTAGCACAAACAAATCTCAGAAAATTTTGCTCAAAGCCAAGGGATAAGTAGTTTTAAAAGTTGAACCTGGATCATTTTACTCTTCCAGATAGTGGAGGGAGTTTTTGAAGTGATTCTAGAGCATTCTATTCTAGAAAAGTCATCTCCTCCCTCTTACCTGTCTCTTCACTATTCACCTTCTCCTGCTGTCTCCAGCAGCTCCTCTGCATGATTTTTTGTCTCCTTCTGCCTCACATGTGTTCTGTCTAGCTGATGCTTTCTTCTCATCTATAGGACAGAATTCCTTGCCTCTGCAGAAAACAAACACCTTGCTCTTCTCAGAATGTCCCCTTTCTTGGCACAATACGACCAGTGGAACTGAGGTGTTGAATGACATCAGGGTGCTTGAGTCTCTACCGCACTCAGATTCTCTTTTCTTTCTCTCTCGATTTCTTTATGGTTCTCGTTGAGAGTCAGAGCAAGGAATTTAGGGATATCAATTGGGATTTTAAATCAGAATTTGAGCTATTAAGTTATCCCTTTTGATTGTTTTGTGTATAATCTACTGGCTTAAGTTCCATTGGGAAGCGATTACTAACTGGAACTAATTCCACTCCAGGCAACATGGACATTTTCTTAAAACTTTTAAGCTTGTCAAAACTGGGAAAGAGAGGTTATTGGCATCCCATAAATAGTGTCAAGGGACGCCGCTAAACACCCCACCATGTACGGTGTGTAGAACGCTAGATTTACATTTGGAAATTGTTCTTTGCTTTCTTTTTTGGTGACCCAGTCTTGCTGTAGAGCTCAGGCTAGCTTCATGCTTCCCCTGGTCTTTTGTTCTCAGTCTTCCCAGTGCTGAAAACAATAGCCCTGCATCCCCATACCTAGATTAACAGCTCATATTAAAAGGAGAATTATCTAACCTGAAATGTTAAATGCATGTTCAAAACTGAGAGGTTTCAGCTTGGTCCAAATGTAGCAGTGTTCAGAGGTGAGAGGCGAACAGGTCATAGGCTCTGATGTCATGAATGGATTCATCCATTTGTGGATTCATAACGTTAAGGTCTATTGATAGGTGGTAGACTTGAGATGGCCGAGTCCAGTTGAAGGAACTGGGTCATTGGCAGATAATCTTGAAGGCTAAATTTTGTCTCTGACCTCTAACCCTCCCACTCCTCTTTCTGTTTCCTTGCTGCCATGAAATGGCCATAGTATTTTTAAAACAAGTTTATTGTCAAGGCAATATACAGAGGGGTTACAGTTCTATAAGTCAGCCAAAGAGTACATTTCCTTCTAAACAGTGTCACCCCTCCCTCATTCTATCCCAGTTTTTCTCCTCCTGACTTCCCTAACCCCCAAGTTGAGAGATTCTCACCACGGTGTTTTGCCTTGTCACAAACCCAGAAAAAACAGAACCAGGTGATCATAACCCGAGACCTGTGAACTCATGAACCCAAAATAATTCTTTCCTCCTCCTTTAAGTTGGTTTTGTCAAGTGTGGTGTCACCGTGACAAACACTTGACAAAAAGAGGAGTTGACCAAGGGATGCCTTTGTGACTGTCCTGTTTCTTATCTAAGAAACAAGTCATGGGAGTCTATGACTCTTACTTCAGAGGAACTCTTCTAAGCTCTATTCTCCAGAACCAAAGTCTCAGAAGAGGGTACAGAAGTAGAGCAGGCATCTTTTATGTTGATACTCCTTGTAACAGGATCAAGGGAACTGTTCTGTAGGGAATGAGGAGTTTCTCACACAGACACCGTAATAATGTTAGTGGAACTAGCGTGTGCTGTTCTTTTACGGCTGGTTGAGTATTTGTCCCAGAGAACACAGTGATTAGAAATGAACCGTGAGCTGGAATGAAAATACTCTATCCCTTCCTTTTCCTTTGTGAAGAAAAACTTGCTGATTGTAGCCCCTGTTTCCCTTGCATTTACATCAGGAAGAGAATAGCCACATTTCTGAGGCTAAGAAGGACCTCGTGAATTCTCCTTATTTCCCCGCTAAATTCTTTCACTTATAAAGTGAGGACGATTCTATCTTACAAGGGGTTTATTTCTTCGTTTTATTTTATTTTTGCTTTGTTTTAAGGATTGAGTTAAAGTTGATCTAGGACTTACAAAGGTGCCTATCAAAATGTCAGCTGTCATGATTGGTGCATGTTGAATGTTATGGTGCTTACTTCCTGGCAATCATCTGGTCCATGACAATTTTTATACAAAGTCAGGATTTACTATGATGAGAAACAAAGAAAACTATGGAGGGTAGTAGAGGAGAATGTGATAAATGACAGACATTCATCATCCTGACAGAAACCCAAACAAATAGTTGGCTAGTGATGATGGCTGGGCTTCGTGAGATGTTGAAATCAGGCAGGAAGGATGGAAGGATGGAAGGATGGAAAGATGGAAGGATGGAAGGATGGGGCAATGGAACAATCCTTCACAGTCAACACATGAATGATTGAATAAATTACGAGAAGGTTTAGTTAGAGACATAGCTTGACAATAAGGAACACCCTACACGAATGTATAGTGTTGTAGTAAATGTCCATTGTTACTATAACTAGGCTCCACAACTTCCTGCCACAAAGTTCTGCCCCATGGAGCAGTGGTCTGCAACGTTTATGGATCCTGTTGCAGAGTTAAACGGCAGAAGAATTGCATGCTGTTCATTCCTAATGCAACTTGTATTGCTGCACAAACGATAACGGTAAGATCCTAGCTCCCAGAGCTCAGAGATAGGCATTTTTTGGAAGGAGTTTGCTGAAATGAAGAAATGGAAGTCTAGAAATTTAAGAGGCGGATCAGATGACAATGAGGTCTCCCGTTGGCCACAGTGTTTGTTTTTGAACTATTCCTTCACAAATAATTTCTTTGGAGTAGGTGGAGAGAGACACAGAGAGTGAGGATGAGAGAGAACGGGAGGGGGAGAAAGAGAGAGAGAGAGAGGGAGAGGGAGGAAGGGAGAGAGGGAGAGAGGGAAAGGGAGAGAGGGAGGGAGGGAGGGAGGGAGGGGGAGAGGAAGAGAGGGAGGGAGGGAGGGGGAGAGGAAGAGGGAGAGGGAGAGGGAGAGAGGGAGGGAGAGAGGGAGGGAGGGAGAGAGGGAGGGAGAGAGGGACGGAAGGAGAGAGGGAGAGAGGGAGGGAGAGAGGGAGAGAGAGAGGGAGGGGGAGAAAGAGAGAGAGAGGGAGGGGGAGAAAGGGAGGGAGAGAGAGAGGGAGAGAGGGAGGGGGAGAGGGAGAGAGGGAGAGAGGGAGGGGGAGAGGAAGAGGGAGAGGGAGAGGGAGAGAGGGAGGGAGAGAGGGAGGGAGGGAGAGAGGGAGGGAGGGAGAGAGGGAGGGAGAGAGGGAGGGAGGGAGAGAGGGAGGGAGAGAGGGAGGGAGGGAGAGAGGGAGGGGGGAGAGGGAGGAGAAGAGGGAGAGAGAGAGGGAGGGGGAGAGGGAGAGGGAGAGAGGAAGGGAGGGAGGGAGGGAGGGAGGGAAAAGAGAAGTAGAACTAAGAGGCAGCCATTGGTTTGGATGTCATCTTGGAGCCTTAAGTCATTTCTCGCCATGAAATAAAGAATTCTGAGGCAGGAGAAGTAGAAGCAGAGGCAAGTGAAGACAGCCTTTTACCTGTTGGAGGGTTGGTATAAGCCTGCAACCAGGATTCTCAGCTGGGAAAGCAACCTTATACTGTATAAACTCTTGTCCACCTGTTACCTAGGAGGAGAAGGAAGAGGAGGAGGAGAGGGAGGAGGAGGAGTGGGAGGAGGAGGAGAGGGAAGAGGAGGAGGAAGAGAAGGAGACAAACACTGATTTGCAGTGTAAGAGTGAGAAGTGGGGCCTAGAAATTGGTAGGCCATATAGACTTGTAGGATCTGTGTTTTATATAGTCCTTTGGAATGAGTCTCTGTTGTTCTAGAATCTGGTTGGGTCACCGTCCATCTCACTATTATAGGATTCTTGTATGTAATATACATAGGGTTTCCTTTCAACATGAGCCTTTATTTCTACTAGATAGTCTCAGGTTGTAGTTTTTGTTTAATAGTCATATGTAGAAAAATATTCAATAGAAAGCTTTACAGTTGCCCTAGTTAACCATACCTGGTTATTAGATTTTGGTTATACTCATTACAAATTGATATCTGATGAATACATGAACTCTTTTCTATCTAGTCTTTCTTTTACTTGGTTTCCTCCCTCCTGTGGGAAAAGATTCACTCATTTGCTACTCATTCCAACATTCCTTTACTTTATGGGGAATTCTGCTGTTTTAAATATTCCCTTGAATGAATTTAGAACATCTACCTAGTCCCTTCCCATCCTATGAGAAAAAATATAATATTTAACACATGTTCATTTATAAAAATACTAATTTTTCTTTTAGAACTTATTGGTGGCTCATTCTTTTCTCTCAGTCAGAGGAAACTCTAGGCTTTTATTAAAAAAAAAAACCAACAAACTACTGTCAAGTTCTGCCCCTTATATCTTGTGTGTGCATGCACACCCCCCACCCCACATACATATATATGATGTGACTTTGACACCTATATTGCACATAACATTAATTTCCCTGGAAAAAACCTGCACTTTTGTATGAAGCTACTAGAATTAATTTTGTCAGTACAATTACAAATTCTTAAGTCAACCGACTCAAATTCTACCTCAGCACCAAGAAAAGTATATCCCCCTCCCAGATGGAGGGGACAAATCTCAGCTGTGTTAGTCATCTACATTTGAGCTATTTTACTAAAATTTCAGACACTGGCGTAGGACCAGAATTAGTCTGGCAATAATGAAAGACATGTATGAGTGTTTTCAAGCAAATCCCCACATTGCTTCCATTCTCAGAAGGCGACACTTCAGTGACTAAACTTCTAAGAGACTGCAGCTCATTATTTTTTAGAGAAAACCTACTTAACATGACATTCTAAAAGTATCTTCTCGACATGATTAGCTTCTGACTCAAATTGGAGAGGTTCGTTGTTTAATCTTGTCAAGAGAAAAGAAGACAGTCTATGCTGACAAGGAAAACAAACACCACATCCTTGGCAAATGTGTGATATAAATATTTAGAAAATTATAATCTATGATTCAAAAAACCCCATAATGACCTAATATCATTTCCAGGCCACACTCTGGGCAAACACTTTTTCTATTATACCATTAATTGAGTGTAGAGCACCATTTTTATTGTACAAGTTGGTTAAGGGTTAATATAGTAAATAAGAACCATTGGTACTTTTTAAATTTCTTACCAAGCCTGGATATTTTTTTCTTCTGGTGGTCCTGGACTTTGAATTTATGTCCTCTACATACCAGGCCACTGAGCTGTCCCTCCTGCCGAACCTGGAAACTATAAACAGGTATCTTAAGATCTTTTGCATCCATTTTGAAATTGTTGAATTACAGGTGAACATTTTTGTTGCAGCATAAGAGTCCGAGCAAAGAATTATAGATTAAATAGTAACACAGAAAGAGAGCTGCAATGGCTTGCAACATTCTCATCAGTGCACTTGTGAAATGGATTTATAAATCATGAGTTTGGAGGTGATATAACATAAGAACAGAAGCTCATAGGTGACATGGAACTTAACTAGGCACAGAACTCTTCCCTGGAGGTCTCAAAGCCCATTTCTTTGAGAAGGAAAGGCCACTGTTTGAAATGCATAGTGTGGAGAGAAACTTTCGTGAGGTTTCTTGCAAAATAAACTTTTTTCTTTTTGGTTGTGGGGGTTGAATTTAGGACCTGTCTCTAAGCAGCAATTTTTGCTCAAGACTAGTGCTCTACCACTTTGAACCACAGCACCACTTCTAGGGTTGGACGGGTTAGTTGGAGATAAGAGTCTTGTGGATTTTCCTTCCTTGGGCTGCTGCAAACCATAATCTTCAGATCTCATCCTCTTGAGTAGCTAGGATTACAAGCGTGAGCCACCAGCGCCCAGCCAAAATAAATTTCTCGCTGCTACTATCAGAAAGGCATAGATGTCTAATCTGTCAAGTGAATGAGTATTTATGTTCTGAGGACTTTGGGGAGAAAATATTATATTTTACTTTGCCTGGTTCCTATAAAATGACCGTAGGTCATTAATTGTTCATCTGAATGGCCATTTTAAAATAGTGATTTTTTTTTTTGATATATTATGTAGACTAGCACAAGTGACTACTTTGATCATTAGGACCAAAATAAACCTTGACTTTTTCACTACATATTCTAAGTATGGAAAAATACAAATATTTCCAATACTTATTTTTATGAATTCTAAATATGGAAAAATACAAATATTTCCAATACTTATTTTAATCTTCACAGCAAATAAAATATAACAAGGCTAGCAATAGCACATTAAATTAAAAAAAAGTTGTACCCAAAGAGAATTGGACAATTTGGTAACTATCAAATTAGGTGGAATTAGTAGAAGAGAGAGACTAAAAAAATCAAAGAATAGCTATCAAAGTCTATTATGTCATCTTTTCGTGGTAAAGGGATGAGTCAAACAATGTTGGTCTTGATTTCCAAAGTAGGCAAGTAACTACAGGAAAGCTTGGAATACTATTGTATTCTAGGCATTTACTTATTTATTTTTATTGTCAAGATGATGTACAGAGGGGCTACAGTTACATAAGTAAGGTAATAAGTACAGTTCTTGTCAAACTTGTTACTTCTCTCCTCATTTTCTCCCACTTTCCCTCCCCCAGCCCCTCTCCCTTCTCCCCCGGCTTGTACAGATCATTTCCAATCTTGTGAATAACACTGTTGCATTGGTTCCCCCTTGTCTTTTTTCACACCATTCTGTTGTTCCTCTTCCCTCCCCTAATTCAGATAAACGTATATATAATACCAGGATACCAAAATCAAATACAACAGGGGATATACCATAGGGGGAAGAACATTTAAAAGAAACAAGAAACCACATAGTACATTAAAAGCCACAACACAAAGGTAATGAAATCAACTCTAAGACGTGGACACAAGAGGGTTTTAAAGCTAATGCAAGAAAACTATTGAGACTTGTGCTTTTCAAAATGGCGTCTCCAATTTTGCAACTTCTTAGATTAGTCATTTTTTAAAAAATGAGAGTGAGTTTTTTTTCTCAAAGTCAACAGAATCTCTTCACTAGCTGAACTTAAAGGTGTTTAGTGGAGGCTGGACAATTTTGCTACAGAGAGGCTGGGGCAAACCTGGGCAATCATATCATGTCTTGTGGCTGTTCCCTACAGCACATCATGCGTTTTATGTCAGACCACATTTCCCTACAACTATCAGCTTCTTTCATAGCACTCTGGCTTCAAACAAACAAAAACCATTTTCTGAGTCTTGAGCTTTCCTTCCTTCTTTCCTTCCTTCCCTCTCTCCCTTTCTTTCTCTCTCTCCCTTTCTCTCTCATTCTCCTTTCCTCTCTCTTCTCCCTCCCCTTCCCCCCCACCAAATACTGGAGTCTGTACTCAAGGCTTTAGCTTGGTTACTTTGGAGATGGCATGTCACAGACATTTCTGCCTGGGTTGAACTTGAACAGCAATCTTCTGAATCTCAGCCTTGTGCATAGCGAGAATAACGGCATAAGCCAATGACACCTTGTTTTTTAATGTTCATTTCTAAAAGCTCCCACGACACATACAACTTTATTAAATAAATGTGTTATTCTGGCTTTTGTTACAGAGGTGTCAGCTGCAAACTGTGTGATAGATGAGAAAAAGATAATTGCATTTTCACTCAAATGTACCGAGCAAACTAAACTTGTTTGACCAGAATTCGTTACTATAATTTGACAAATGGTTATCAGTTATAGTCATAATTTTCAACTCAGTTTTGGGGAAAGTTATCTCTTCTACATTCAATTCCTGTGATAGGAGTCATTAATAGTTGGATACTCTTTTAACTGTGTTGATGTATTAGTGGGTGCTTAGTATGAAAGTACAGTGAAGTTCAGATTATAAATATGCATGATCTGATTACATCACAATGTCATTAATAGGCCATTCATATTTGGTCAATTTGACCAACAGTCTCGAGTATATAAAAATGCCAGTGCGGGTGGGTCATGTCTATAATTCTAGCTACTAAGGAGGCTGAGATCTGAGGATTTGCAGTTGGAAGCTAGCTGGGGCAGAAAAATTTGAGAGACTCTTATCTCCAATTAACCACTCAGAAAAAAAGAAAAGAGAAAAAGAAAGCCAGAAATGGAGGTGTGGATCAAAGGGTTGAGCTCTAGCCTTGAGCAAAAGAAGTTCAGTGACAGCGCGCAAGCCCTGAGTTCAAGCCGTAGGACCTGCACACGAAATATTCCCTAAACTCAAAACCCAAAAGCCAAACAGCCAACAATAAAAAAGCCAACAAGCAAATGAAACCCCTTACTTTGAGCAGTTAATGTATGCTAATGATATTAATAATTAATAAGAATAAGAAATAGTGTGGTAACTGCAAAGCAATCTTAAAGCAATTGCTTAGTAAGATTTTTTGTTATTGCCATGATAATTTGTGTTGAAATGTGAACATGTATAAACATTTATTGATGTTAACAATTTTCCTTTTAGTTTAGTAATATTCATTTTTACATTTTTTAAAATTTATTTTTCTTTGACAGTTTACGGTCTTACACTCAGGCCCATGCTTGTTAGGCAGGTGCTCTATCACAGAAGCCCAGCATGAGGGCCCTAACCATTTTCTTTTAAAATTATGTATTTTAAGATAGTCTGTGCACAAAACAAATATCCGTTTTGTATTTTGTCATTACTTTTTTTTAAAGGTCTCTACTGGTTTTCCTTTGGGTTGTCATTTTTCTGGAGGCAGAAACGATGACAAATTATCTAATTCCACCAAGCCAAAGTGACTCCACAATTCTCTATTCAATCGAAGGCGCAATTCATCTATAAAGTGTTCTCATTGTGTGTTTCTTGTACAGAGAGAAACTAATATGTTGTAAACACACTGCAGTTCTTTCCCATTTCTTCTTGTTTCTGCAGCAATAAAAGGACAGAGAGAGTTAAACATTTATTTACTTGTCAAACTGGACAACATTCTTCAAGAAGAAAAATTATATGCTACTGTAACCACTTTAACAATTTTAGCTATCAAAAAGAGAAAAAAAAGAGATTGATTTCTGTACAGCCACTGTGTATGTGTGTGTCTGTGTGTGTGTGTGTGTTCCAGTGGGTAGCATTTTTATTTATTTAGTATTATTTTAGGTTAGACATTTTTCTCTCTCAAAATTAAGGGGTTATGTTAAAAATATTTCTCAGTGTTTCTTGAAAAAATTTCTGGAAAATCATCTCTCCTGAACTTGAAATATACTACTAGTGACTACGTGTGTAGGTATACAGATAATATGTAATTCTAATTTAAATGATTCTTAGTGAGTTGATGTGCTTTAGTCTTTAAGAGGCAATGACAAAGAGTTTGTAAATGGGTACTTCATTTCGTAGGATCGGAAGACAGAAGAGAGTATCTTCTGGCATTTGGAATGTATGGTGTATTCACTTTTCAGAAAATACTTTGTAATTGTACACTATGTGGAGGATTGTGTGCTGACTACAGATAGAACAAGGAGCTTTCCGTTTAAAGAGTGTACTTCTTGGATGTGGATTTACATACTTAAAAAAACCAAATATATACATTGGATAAAGAGTGCAATGTTTTCCATAGCCAGCAATAGCAATGAGATTTTGCTACTCCAGTGAAATTTCTTGGACTCATAGGACAATAGTTTTCTGTAGAAAAATTTGCATTTTTAGGTATTTTAACAATCTGTGCAGTGAGGCTCTAGATTATCAATTGTAGGCTTAATGAGATTATTTCTTATAGGTTTCCTGAGCCATCTACATGTTCATCTGTAACTAGATAAACTTCAATTCATATTTTCTCCTTCTCTTTCTCTTCCTTTCTCTTTCTCATTCTCTCTCTCTTGCACTTTCTCTTTTGCTCTCTATCCTTCTCTCTTTCTCTCTCAATCTCTCAGGTTCTCAGTTCCTCTTTCATCTTCCTTCCCTTTCTTTCTCTCTTCTGCTTAAACACTTAATTTGCAGAGCCATTTTTGTGGGCATGTCTGAATTCTGGATTACTATTATCCAAAATGGAGGCTATTTCCAAACTGTCTATACATACAATTGATGATTGCTTTTTGGCTAAGGTGGAATTCTATATATAAAAGCTCACCATATACTTGTGTTTTTATTTTATATTTATTGTAGTTTTATTCTCAGAGGAGAAAAACAGATCTTTCTAGTTATCACTTTAATTACGTTAATCTGCTGTATCAGGGATCATATTATGATCTGCAAGCCAAGCCAAGGTACCAAATTAGTTTTCTATTTCTAAAAATGCTCCTATACATAGCCCACACACAGACACACAGACACACAGACACACACAGACACACACACACACACACACACACACACACACACACACAAACACACTTCCCCCTTTAGTCATGGGGCTTGAACTCAAGGCCTTAGCACAGTCCCTGAGCTCTTTTTGCTCAAGACTAGAATTCTACATTTTGAGTCCCAGCTCCACTTGCGGTTTTCTGGAGGTTAATTGGAGATAAGAATCCCACAGACTTTCCTGCCCCAACTGGCTTTGAACTGTGACCCTCAGATCTTAGCCTCCTAAGTAGCTAGGACTACAGGAGTGAGCCACTGGCACCGGCTCTTTTTTATATTTTTGTAGGATTGTTTGAGTTAGAAAGAAAATTTTAAAAAATTAAAAAGAGAGAGAAAAGAAGAATATGAAAGAAATGATACAAGGTAAGAATGTTAGCAACATAGTCCTTTAAGCATTTGCTGTCTGGGTCCTTAAGAGACCATTTTCAGAACTGAGAGTTCTGAAATGGCTTGCATTGTGGGCCCCAAAGAAGAGCGTTTTTTTTTCTATTTATGCACAGAACCAAGTGAAATTCAGTATGATTAATATCTTTGCTTTATTTTTACACTTCTTTGTATTTGCTAACATAGTGTTCTTTGTGGTTTGTGTCATTTATTTATTTTTTTAACCAGAAAATATTAGTAAGCCATTTAGTTATATAGCAAATAAGATAAAGCTCCTTAGGTGTTCACAGCTTGGTGGAGAAGATAGAAAATCAAATCCGCTTTCTGATGCCCTAACCTGGCAAAGAGACTGAATCAAATAGTACGCACCATGGGTTGGAGAGCCATCAAGGCCGCATTGCAGAAACTCTTGGAATCGTCCAGGTTAGGATAAGAATAGAAGAAGCAATTCTGTGAAGTGACCACAAAAGGAAATGGTCTATTCTTTTGTCTATTCTCTAATGAAAACTCAGTGCCTGATTAGGAGCTATCCTTCAGTAGGCAGCCATGACTTCATGAAGAAATAGAAATTCTGTGATTACCTAGAACACATTTTCAAGAGAGTTTAGATAACTTTCTTGTGTCTTAAATGCAGAAAAAGGAAGCAGAGAAGATGGTAGCCAACTGTATATTTTCTTGACAGCCAATCTTTGGAGGCTCAAAGAGGTCCCCATAAGTAGAAAGTAGTTGTTCCATTTGGAAGTAAGGCTGGCTGGAAGCATCATTTCCTACTTAGACGCCATGTCAGTTTTCCTCTCTTAGGGAGTAAAGGTCAGCCCTGCAAGTCCTGCCGCCAGTATCAAGCCACCACAGCCCGAGCACCCCGGAGACCAAAAAGTGTCATTTTAATACAGTTTTCCCCCCAGGAGATGGAATTGGATTGACTTGAAAATTAAATCCCAATGTCTGGTTTCAGTGTGCTGACATGAGATGTGCTGTCCAAATGTCGTCACTGCTGGCTACCTATGACTATGAAATTAAAATGAATTTAAGTGGTATTAAGTTCAAAGTTCAATGCCTTTTTCACATTGGCCACATTTCAATGTCTGGTAGCCACAATTGGCTGCCGACCACCCGATTGGACAGTACGGACATAGGAAATTTCTACCATCATGGAGAGTTCAATCGGGAAGTGCTAACTAGTCCACGATCACAGGAAATTCACATCTACTAAGTTCTTATTTGTGTTCTACCCATTCTGACAACTGATTTTCAAGAATGGTACTTCAAAACTAAATTTCAAATCTTTGAACTTGATCCCTTATCTTTCAATATAAAACTTCTTCCAAAGTTTTCTTTTCCCAGTAGGATCTACACCAGGCAAAGCAACTATAACCCTAATTTTTCTCATTATCTAGTTTTCTCTGTTTTTATACAGTTAACATCAATTTTTAATAAAGACATGTGGCTCAGTCAATCATATCATAATGCAGCCAATCCAGTATCTTATCCAAGGTAAAATTTCACTGAGCCAGGTTATGAAGTAGACCCATCTTCATTATCATGTTAACATTTGTTGTTTTATGAGCATATCAATGATGCACATTAATGGAATTTTCTGTAGTACCACCACCCATGTGGAATCATACATTGATCCTAGCTATCCAGTCTTTATTACTACATGTGAACTATGTGAGTTTAATCATTTTTAGGGCAAATTAATTCCAACTTATTTCCATAATTACCACAGTTTTATTCTCTGCAGACAGAGACTCTTTCATTGAGGATTAATAGACACTTGGATAGCTTTGAAATAGTTAAACTTCCTGAAATGGTAGGGGAAATGATTTTATATATATATGTATATGTATGTGTGTGTGTGTGTGTGTATACATACATGTACATATATATGTGTGTAGAGAGAAAGCGAGAGAGAGAGACATTGCACAATGCTCCATCAGTATATGGAGAGTCAATGAATGAAGTAAGGAACAAAAAAAAACAAATTTGCATCTTTTCATCAAGTTAAAAGAATCTACTATAATTTGTAACTGTTTTCAGAGGGAAACAATAAGATCAAATAATTACATAGGGTTCATTGCTGAAATGATGTCTTTCTTCTTCAACTAGCTTGGCAAACTGCTCTTGGTAAGAACCTAAAATAAATACGGTCATGCCAGACTAGTCCCATGTGTATTGCTACTTGACCTGATTAGAAAGGTTATCTCATTGGTGGGAGACTGGAGGACTCAAATCAGTGGTATACAGGAGCAGCATGGCATCTTGTTACTCAAGCTGAACAATTCTCTGTACTACAAGCAAAGCTCCTGCATAGTATCTGCCCACATTTTCACATCTTTAAACTAGTGACTAGTTAATTCACACAAAAGTATTCTCAACATTTTGGCTGAGAATACTGCCCCAATACATTCCTCCCCCTGCCCCCCAGTCTGAAGGAATGGGGGAAGAAAAGAGAGAAAGGGTAAGAAGAAAATAATGAGAATTAAAACCACAAAGACTTGCAAAGTAGCAGACTATACTTTTCATGTTGTTGTATTTTCACCTTGGAGATATGTTGTTTTTTTACTACATGTTAATTATTTGGCAGTTTCTCATTGTTGGTGATGAGGAAGTTTCTCTCTTCACAGGACCACAAATGGTGTGGCCTTCAGCATGAAGCGCTGCCTATATTTGAAATCCTTTGCAAAGTCTTGATTCTCAGGAGTAGAAGTCTCCTGATTGGTATACTCAGAGCTATGCATGAGTTTATAGGGCCCGCAGAAATACTGACCACCCTCGCACACTGACTCTCTAACAGTGATTGCATTTTAGCATCACTTTCTTAATGATACCAGGCAATGCTACCCTTTCTGTACAAGTTGGACCTTCTTCCTAAACCCCTGAGAGACTTTTTTCTTTTGAAAACTTGACCATGTATTTATTGATCCAAGGAGATCCTGTCAGCTGGTGTGGCATTGCAGATACCTGAGAGGGAAGGCCTGTATTTGCAATAGCAACACGAGTGGCTGAGGAAGGTGCTGTTTGGAGATGACTCACGTCTGAGAACTTGAACTACGACAGTCGTACACAGTAGACAAGTTTAGGTTTTGGTGTAAATTGATAGGTGATTATCTTTATTTATTTTGACTATATTATGCACCTGCTGCTGTCTGCAGGGTATGCAGAGGATGCTAAGCAATACGTCAACCGTGACATCTCAGTAGGTAGAATTCACTTGCTTATTCTCTTAAAATATTATGCTACATTTCACCAGACTGTAAATTACTTTCTTCTGGGGGAATTTCCACTTTGAGTAAATCTTTCACTCTTTCAAGATACTAGAGAACTAGTTAGCAAATCCGCTTTTCCCTAAACTGAAGTCCTTATTATCTCTTAGGGAGATAATACTGTAGAGAAAGATAGGGAAATCAAATACAAATACAGATCAAATACTGATCTTTGCCCAAGCGATGAGTAACGTTACCAAGTTTGAACCAGGATTCTTGGCTTCCAATACTTTCTCCTCAAGATATGAAACACTTCTGTTTCTTTCTTCATGTCTCCGTAGGTAAGTAAACTTTAGTACATGGGATTGAGAACTTGGTAGTTTTGGAGGTATCTATAAGAACCAACATCTTGTGACTGAGCTCATGATGACATTTATCTTGTGCTTTTAAAGAGGCAACCCAAAAATTCATATGGAACAATAAAAGACTCCAAATAGCAAAAATGATCCCTAACAGAAAGAACAGTGCTGGAGGAATATCAATACCAAATTTCAAACTCTACTACAAAGCCATAGTAATCAAAACAGCTTGGTACTGGCACAAGAACAGACCTCAGGACCAATGGAATAGAAATGAAAACCCAGAAATGAACCTACAGACCTATAGCCATCTAATCTTCAATAAGAGAGCTAAAAAAATAGAATGGAAGAAAGACAGCCTCTTCAGTAAATGGTGCTGGAAATATTGGTTAATCACTTGTAGAAAACTAAAGCTAGATCCTTATATATCACCCTGCACCAGAATCAACCAGGATCAAAGACTTCGGAGTCAAAGCAGACACCCTGAAAACATTACAGGATGGAATAGGAGAAACCCTAGGTCTCCTTAGCACATGCTGAAATTTTCTTAATAGAGACCCAGAAACACAATAAATCAAAGAAAGGTTGGACAAATGGGATTGCATGAAATTGCAGAACTTCTGCATGGCAAAGGACATAGCTAGCAAGATCAATAGAAAGCCCACAGATTGGGAGAAGATCTTCACTAGCCATACAACAGACAAGGGTCTTATATCTAAAATACACCTGGAACTCAAAAAATTAAATCCCCTAACAACAAAAAACTGTCCAATAAATAAGTGGGCTAAAGACTTAAAGAGAAACTTCTCTGAAGAGGAAATAAGAATGGCCAATAGACACATGAAGAAATGCTCAACCTCTCTAGCCATAAAAGAAATGCAAATCAAAACAACATTGAGATACCACCTCACCCCAGTTAGAATGGCTAGAATCAAGAACTCTAATAACAACAGATGCTGGAGGGAATGTGGACAGAAGAGAATCCTACTGCATTGTTAGTGGGAGTGTAAACTTGTTCAACCACTTTGAAAAGCAGTATGGAGGTTCCTCAAAAGATTCCACATAGAGCTCCCCTATGACCCAGCAATCCCACTTTTGGGCATTTACCCAAATGTTCACAAACAAGACCACACTAAAGCTACCAGCACAGCTATGTGTATTGCAACATTATTTACCATAACTAAGATATGGAACCAACCCATATGTCCCTCAGCAGATGAATGGATCAAGAAAATGTGGTATATATACACAATGGAATTCTATGCCTCCATCAGAAAGAATGACATTGCCCCATTTGTTAGGAAATGGAAAGACTTGGAAAAAATTATATTAAGTGAAGTAAGCCAGGTCCAAAGAAACATAGGTTCCATGGTTTCCCTTATTTGCAATAACTTGTATATGTCTGAGACAAGCAGAAAAGGTCAGATAAGATGATGCTAGGCAATATGAACCCCAAGATTAGGACACAATTGGTTTTTTTCTTTCTTGCTATTGTTTCTAACGTATTTATAAGGTCATTTTTTTTTGTTGCTTTGTATGTCCCTCCCTCATGGTATAACCCCTGTTTTCACTGTATTTGATGTTGGTATAATTTGTGGAAGGGAAGGGAAAAAACAAATTTTTTAAATAGAAATACAATGAGATGTACAAGATGCTATGTCGAACTTTGGCAGGGGTGAGGGGATGGGGGGCAGTTGTGGAGATGGGAGGGCAGGGATTGTAGGGGAAAAGCAAAGGAGGAGGCAACAATGCTTGATAAGAAATATACTCATTACCTCGCTCATGTAATTGTTTTTTTTTTCAATTTTGCCCCTTTCATCATTTTCTTTTTTTTTTTTAATTTTTTTTTTTTGTGAACATACTGTACAGAGGGGTTACAATTACATGGGCAGGATAATGCGTACATTTCTTATCAAGCATTGCAGCCTCCTCCTTTGTTTACCCTTCACATCCCTTCCCAGCCTCCCCCTCCACCCCCCCACCCAATCCTCCCACCCTCTCCCCCCACCCTGCACCAACCTTGTAAAGCTCGTTTTGGACATGACAACTTGTACTTCTCATTGTTGCAACAGGTCCACCTGTATCCTTAAACAACTGGTTTTTCCCCATCTCCTCCACAAGTTATACTGACATCAAATATAGTGAAAGCAGGGGTTATACTGTGGGGAAGGGACATACAAAGCAACAAAGAGATAATCTTATAAATGCGTTAGAAACAAATGCATGAAAGAAAAAAACATTAAAATACATATCTAAGGGTTCATTTTCCTGACATCACATTATCTGACCTTTTGCGCTTGACTCATACATATACTAGATATTGCAAATAAGGGAAACCATGGGACCTATGTTTCTTTGGGCCTGGCTTATTTCACTTAATATAATTTTTTCCAAGGTTTTCCATTTCCTAACAAATGGGGCAATGTCATTCTTTCTGATGGAGGCATAGAATTCCATTGTGTATATATACCACATTTTCTTGATCCATTCATCTACGGAGGGGATCTGGGTTGGTTCCATATCTTAGCTATGGTAAATAATGCTGCAATAAACATAGTTGTGCTGGTTCACTCATGTAATTGTAACCCCTCTGTATGGTATTGTCACCATAAAAAATTAAATAAAAGAGTAAATCCTGCTTTCAGTTTTTCAGGTAAATAAGACATTAAGGCATAATAAAATTTTATTTATATTGGTTATCGGAGAGATAATCCATTGATGTATTCCACATGCACGCATTGCAGGCTTACTAAGCTAGTATGATAAAATGTTAATAAGTAAGTGAGTCACATGGGGAAATTGGCAGTTTGGGCCAATTTGGGCCAATGCTAGAATAGCTGTGCTTGCCCAGTAGTGTTTCAAAAGGGATCACCTACCCATTAAGGCCATTGTTTTTTTTTGTTTTTATTTTTTTTAATTACCTTTAAGTAGATGTACAAAGGAGTTGCCATTTAGCCAAGGAATTTATGAATACAATGTTTCCGGATCAATGTCACCTCTTTCAACATTCTCACCCATCCCTCCCCTACCCACTCCTACCCTCACTCATCTGAATTTTGCAGGACATACATTGGATTCTTAACTGTATTCTTATGCAAAGTAGTTCTTGCAGACTTTCAGAAACTCACTTCTTAGTTTAGCCAACCTTGTTCCTGTTCATCATGTGTGTTCAACCATTCAAAAGATTTGCATTGCCTACCACGTTCCTGTCTGTGACTGCATTTTGACACTGTCCTAGTTTGGATTACAATAACAGAAGGAACAGACACATAAAGAACAGAAACATGATTTCTCATAGCTCTGGAATGGAAAGTTCAAAGCCAACATGCCCACAAAATGGGGGCTTTGACAATGGCACTTTTCCTGGTTTATAGACAGCTGCCTTCACATTATATCTTCACTTGGCAGAGAGAATGAAAACAAGATCTTCTGTGCCTTTTCTTTGCTTTTTTTTGGGGGGGGGGGGGGAGGGAGTTGGTCATGGGACTTGAACTCTGAGCCTGGGCGCTGTCCCTCAGCTCTTCAACTCAAGGCTAGCACTCTACCACTTGAGCCATAGCACCACTTCCAATTTTCTGGTGGTTTATTGGAGATAAAAGTCTCACAGACCTTTCTGCCTGGGCTAACTTTGAACCCTGATCCTCCGATCTCAGCCTCCTGAGTAGCTAGGATTACAGGTGTGAGCCACTGGTCCTGTGCCTTTTCTTATAAGGGCATGGATCTCCTTATGAGAATCCTACCTTTCTGAACAAATTACCTTATAAAAGCTCTACCTTTAAATACTATTAGATTGGAGGTTAAAGTTTGATCATATGACTTGGGCAAGGAGGAAGCCACATACACATGTAGTCCATAGCATGTGCTCTCTGCTTCTTGAAATAAATAGTGTCAACAGGCCATGTATTCATTCAGTGTAAAAAACAGTGAGATATGGCTAGTGAACGATGCCTCTGCTTCCAGGTTTATAGTGCCCTGTGAGGCCTGTCATTACCGTAAGCCCCAACACCTGCTGTGGCTCTGATACCCCAGAGGAGAGAGGGATCCCTTACCCCTGTGACTCCTGGTCCATTTTTGTTTGTGAGTAAATACAGTCATGGTTCCCATGGCAATGTTTCCATCAACAGTGGATGGCGTCTATGGTGGTGCTCCTGTGAGATCCCTATTGCCGGGTGGCATTGAGGTACAGCAATGTGCTATGTGTGTATAGTGACTCTGGTATAAGCACACATGGCATGCTTCCAGTTTTAACAAAGCATAGCACATGCAATTCAGTATAATATGCAATGCTTGACATGATGAAAAGCAATTTTGTTACTAGTTCATGTATTTACTACACTCTACTTTTTTTTTTTTTTATTTCTGTCAGTTGTGGGTCTTGAACTCTGGGCCTGGGCACTGTCCTTGCGCTCTTCAGCTCAAGGCAAGTGTTCTACCACTTGAGCCACAGTGCCACTTCCGGTTTTCTGGTGGTTAATTAGAGATGAGAGTCTCATGTTTGAAGCCAGCCCTGGTGGGAAAGTCTGTGAGACTCTTTCTTTCTCCAATTAGCCATCAGAAAAGCTGGGTATGGAGTTGTGGCTCAAGTGATGGAGAGTAGCCTTGAGCAGGAAAGCTCAGGGATAGTGGCCAGGCCTTGAGTTCAAGCCCCAGGACTGGCAAAAAAGGGAAAGAATTCTGTAAACATAGGGTGCCTTGCTCTCCCGTCTGGTAGCCAAGCAATGACCACATTGAGTGACATGTCTGTCCCATCTGTGTCTGTTGGAACATCACCTGCAGCGTCCATACAATAATGCTCTGTCCCCACCCTGCACATGACCCGGAAGCTGCTCTGTAGCTGCCTCTCGTTCAAAGTAAAACAGTCTTCAGTGGTTCAGTGACACAGGGATCACAGCTGCATCTGACTCAGTAATTAGGGTTCAAAGTCAGCAATTAGGGGTGACAGTCATGTCCAATAAAACTGCCCTTAGAAACCCACTCAGCTGGACCCTGAGTGCGCTGGGAATAAATCTGTGCCTACAACTCCGTCAGTAAGATACATATGTAGAAAACTCATTGTCAATGAACTAGGATGTCACTCTGCACACACCACCACCTGCTTACACTGGTGGCCATGCTCAGATACTGATGCCCATCACTACTTTGTCAACTCTGGCTGGGACTTTGCTGCTTCCCTGCATTTCCTAAAAGGCCAGGCCAAAGCCCTCAAGTTGCTGTTTCCCTTCTTTGTTTCTCCCCCAAATACTCATTGGAATATTGTAAGAGTAGGTGGTAAACTCTTTAGTCTTTGAAGGAAAGGATGAATGCAAAAATGTGTCAATACTACTCTGTTCAAGGAATCACCTTCACAAGTCAAAGAATATTTGTTGAACTCAACAACTCAACAAGATGAGCACTTTGCTCAGTGCTGAATGTCTGTCATCCCTTAAAATGTGTGTATTGAGGGCTGGAAAGGTAGCTCAGTGGTAGAGCGCTTGCCTTGTATGCATGAGGCCCTAGGTTCGATTCTTCAGCACCACATAAGCAAACAGAAAAAAGCCGGAAGTGGCACTGTGGCTCAAGTGGTAGAACGCTAGTCTTGAGCTGAAGAGCTGAGGGACAGCGCTCAGGCCCAGAGTTCAGACCCCACGACTGGACTCCCTCCCCAACAAAACAAAACAAAACTTGTGTATTTAATTATGAGGCCTGAATGTAATGGTATTTAAAGAGGAGCACTTTAGAAAATATAGGCTGTGACAGCAGTGTCATTATTGTTGAGATTTGTGTCCTCACAGAGCTTTCTGTGAGTTCACACCCAAAAAGGCATGTGTTCAGGGAGAGGTAGCTATTTCTGGCCAGGAGTGGGCCTTCACCAGGTGCTGAATCAGCGAGGACACTGACCTTGGACTTCGCAGCCTCTGGGACTATTAGAAACACCCATCTGCTGTTTGTGCCACCTTATTGTTAGTATTTTGTGACAGCAGCCAGAGCTAAGACAATGAACTGTCTGTTTGACCTAGTTGTTTGTTGTTGTTGTTGTTAATTCTTTTTGTTTTACTTACTTATTTTTAATTTTATTGTGAAGTCCTTGTGCAAAGAGAGTACAGTTCCCCGTCAGATTATGAGCATCGTGCATGTTCATCAGTGTCATACCTTCTATCATTCTGCCTGATCCCAGCCCTACTCTTGGGTTACGTAGTTCAATTTTTATGTCATGTGCATTGAGTTTGAAAAAGAAAAAACAGGAAAAGAATGTTTAATTTGAGTGCATGTAAATATAGATGTGATTAAGAATGCAGATGACATTAGAGTCAGTAAAACAAAATAAAACAAAACAAAACAACAGGCCAGGAGCTGGTGGCTCACACCTGTAATAGCTACTCAGGAAGCTGAGATCTGAGGATTGGGGCTCAAAGCTCAAAGCCAGCCTAGGCAGGAAAGTCTGTGAGACTCTTGTCTCCAATTAATCACCAGAAAACCAGACGTGGTGCTAAATTCACAATAGAAAAAATGTTCCTTAATTGAAATATAAAATGTTAACTGGAGTGAGAGAGTTGATATATTGGCCTATATCAAAATTCAGAACATGACCTGTTTCAAAACAACACCAAAGAATTCAAACACAAAACTATAAACAAAAAACAAGTCACAGACTAAGAGCAGATATTTACAACATACACAAACAAGGATTTAGCATTTCAAATGTATGAAAATGTTGTATCACAAAAAGATAATAATAGGCAAATAAAGGATTGAAGCAGGCAATTTCTAAACTAGTCTAGCCAATGAATAAGTTGACAAAGTAATGTTTCACTACAAATTGCTGACATGTATGTGAAGTTAACAAGGTAAGTTTTACCCCATAAGACTGATAAAACATTTTAAAACCTTAAAATAAATATTGTTAATAAAGATGTCTATAAAGGGGAATTCTTAACTTCTATTGTCTGCAGCGAAACTGTGTGGTCAATCAGCAAAAGCAAGTGCGTTTCTGCCTAATGACTCTTTTACCAGCTATGACTCAGGAAGAACTCTAGTACATAATGAGGCTTAATTATGAAGTTATTTGTATTAAGAAAAATCAAGTACAGTACATGTGCTTATTAGGTCTTCCATTTACTTATAATTTGGACTACAAGACTTGTACACTTAATCATGTTACAGCTTCTAACACTCTCCCTCATGCAAAATAATAAACAAAAACAAGACATATTCCAGGAAAACAAAATCACTTTACACCAACCCATTATTTGACTACAAAAACCACTAGGCAGGCTATGAAGAATGGTTGTAATAGGACATACTTGATTTGATGATTAGACAAGGGCCTCATAACAAAAATATACCTAGAGTTCAAAAAATTAACCCTTACCCCAAAAAATAAATCCCTCAAGAAACAACCAACCACCCCATTAATAAGTGGGCTAAAGAATTTAAAAGAGACTTTTCTGGAGAGGAAATAAGAATGGCCAATAGACACATGAAGAAATGTTCAACATCTCTGGCCATAAAAGAAATGTAAATCAAATCTACATTGAGATTCTACATCACCCCAGTTAGAATGGTCATTTTCAAGAAATCTAACAATAACATGCTGGTAGGCATGTGTCCCAAAGGAATGCTACTACACTGTTGGTGGGAATGTAAACTGGTCTAACCACTCTGGAAAGCAATATGGAGGTTCCTCGAAAGACTCCACATAGAGCTCTCCTATGACCCAGCAATCCCACTCCTGGGCATTTACCCAAATGACCATTTACACCAAAGCTACCATCACAACTATGTTCATTGCAGCATTATTTACCTTAGCTAAGATAAGGAATCAACCCAAATGCCCCTCAGTAGATGAATGGATCAAGAAAATGTGGCATATTTGCATAATGGAATTCTAAGCTTCCATAAGAGAGAATGACATCACCCACTCTTAAGGAAATGGAAAGACTTGGAAAAAACCATACTAAGTGAAGTAAGCCAGCCCCAAAGAAACATAGGTCCCATGATTTTCCTCATTGTAATAATTAGTATATGCCTAGGATAGTCCTAAAAGAGGATTACAATAGTTCATTACCTATGTATATGTGACCATATAAAATGCTGCTAATCAAAATGAACTCCAAGATATGGAAACAAGAGGGGTTTTTTTTTTGTGGTAGTTGTTTTGTTTATCTTGTCTTTTTTTTGTTGGTGAACTCTTTGCAGTTTTTTTTTTTTTTTCTCTTTCATTTTCTTCTCCTCTAGTTTACTCCCTGTGGTTACTGTTTTGGATTTTGGTACCCTTTGTCATGTATATAAGCTTATCTGATTTGAGGAAGTAAAGGGGAATCACAGACAAAGGAAAAAGGGGAAACCAATGCAATAGCAATACTCACAGGAGACTATGTTGGACATGGACTTTACAACTTGTGGGGAGAGGAGCTGGGGGTGTGAGGGAAAGTGAGAGAAAACAAGAGAAGGGGGTAAGACTGAAAAAAGGTATTCATTACTTGTATAACTTTAACCCCTCTGTACATCACCTTTTCAATAAAATAAATTTAAAAAAAAAAATCTGCACCCTTCTTCCAGTACTCTCCCACAGAGCAGTGCTATTAGGGATCTGGTCCTAGTGCATTGAATATAGTGTTAAGATGAATTCTGATAGAAAAATTTAAATTCATTTTATATTGAGTCCCTGTTAAGCATAGACTAAAAATACTAACATAAATATAAAATAAGATGGATAACTCATTATGAGAAGATCTTTTAAGTCAGACCTATTTAATCCATGCATTTCCCTTTTGTCAGTTAATTTTATGCTAATCTACATGGATTGTTATTTGAATACAAATTTCTGATTCCCCTTGAATCCTATGTTGGCTCTGCCTCCCCTGAGATGATTATAATTTTCCTGGTTTGGGGCTGTTTTGGGTAGACATTTTTCTGGATTGCCTTTCCCAGCTGCTGTTGCCTTACTTCAGTCTCCCACAGGTCTCAAATTCTGCACTTGACAAATCTGTTCACTCTGCTTAGTTTAAATTAAGGTAATTGTTTTCTTGGTGTGTTTCCTGCAATCTCCTCTCCTTTCCTGCTAACAGAGGCGGCCACAGTCCTGCAGGAGCCAGATCTATACTCCCAGGAGAAAAATCCCAACATCCTGACCTTGAGAATAAAGAAAATGCAGAGAGCCAAATCCCGCTGTTCCCAGGTTGGTCCTCAAATTCCTGTTTTGACAGTGGGACACTACGAGCATGCTATTTGTGTTGGAATTCTGGGGACAGACTAAGGCTCATTTTGGGCAAATTGGACCCTTGGGCAACAGGAAATAGAATGCAACCAGGGCTGAAATTAGAGAGAGGATGAGAAAAGCAAGCAATCAAGGTAAACTCCCTATATGCAACATTCCATCAAAGCTTTTAACCTATTCCCTAGTGAGATGCAGGTCTGTTATATCTATAGTAGTTTAGAACCAGTGAGCGTGCATTTTCAGGAACAAGAGCTTTATACTAAGGCCTGTGTTGGGATTTTGTTATAATAGCACACACAGGAACACATTCCTCTCCATGATCTATTTATGATATAAAAGAGAGGGAAGACCACCTCTTTAAATTATTAACTGTGGTAAAATATACTCGAGTGGTTCTTTTTCTTAATTATTTATTGTGAAAGACAGCCATGGAAGTTTTATGACAGTCACTTCCTATTAGATAGTCAGAGCAACATAGCTCGAAAAAACAGTTTTATGCATTGTCTCAAGTCTACATGGCTATGATATTTTATTATGTTTTTACAAAAAATGGAGCCATTATTTTTTAACAACAAAATATATGGGTTCACACCTCCTGGATAAACATTTTAATAACTTAAATGAGTCAATTTTAAAAGATTCTGGGGTCTTATCTGAGTTAGTGAAATACACATCATGTTCATATCAAGTTTGATTAAGATAAAAGACCTGAGTGCTAATTGAATTCCACTAGGTTTTTTTTTAAAATCCCTGTAAATATTTCATTTTTCAAACATTCTCTCTGTTAATTTCTCCTTTGGAAAAATTCACTATCCCTGAATGAAGATTGCCCATGATTGTAAAAGTAATCAATGAAGCTGGAGCGAGCCCACCCTAGCTCGTTAGTGGATGCATTTCCTTCTTCTCTGCTATGGCACCTTCCAATGGTTTAGCCCTCTCTATGAGAC
This sequence comes from Dipodomys spectabilis, assembly GCF_019054845.1. Lineage (NCBI taxonomy): Eukaryota > Metazoa > Chordata > Mammalia > Rodentia > Heteromyidae > Dipodomys > Dipodomys spectabilis. The sequence goes on from NW_024870731.1 coordinate 38,861,010, forward strand.
CACAGGAAAATCTCCTGGACATTAGGAAGGCTGAGTAGAGATCAGAGATGTGAAATATAGGCAAATGATCTGAGTAGGAACTTCTCAAAAGAAGACATAAAAATGGCCATAACATATATAAAAAAATTCAATACCATTAGCTCTTAGAGGAGTGCAAGTCAAATTCACTCGAGTTAGGAAAAAAATATTAGAAAACAATAACACATGTTGACGAAGAATATGGAGACAAAGAAATTCTTACACATTGTTGGGTGTGTGGATTGGTGTCAATAACGCTTGTGGAGAACTGGATCAAACTCCCTTCAGAAGCTAAAAGCAGAACTACTATAAGGTCCAGTTCACTCCACTCCTGGCTTTCCATCCAAAAAAAATTCAGCTCAGCATTCAAATGAGATAACCTGCACACCTGTGATTACTGGGACACTGTTTACATTATCTAAGATATGGGAACAACCTAGAGGCCAATCTGCAAATAAAAGAAATAAGGATGTATTGCTGCATGTATTCAAAGGACTAGTTGTTACCACATCCTATCATGTGCAGGAAAATAGCTAGAACTGGAGAATATCATGTGAAGTCAGGCACAGAAAGACAATCATACATCAACTTGAAAGTAGTTGGGTCCAAGATGCATTGAACGTATTCATGTACTGTTTTGTAAAATGACAACTCCTTCATGTAACTGCTTTGAGATAGTAAAAATACTATTTTTTAAATAAAGAAAGTAGTTTTGTGGTGACTGGGAATCATGAAAGGGTACAGGAGATTTCACTCATGGGAATGGAGGAAGGATGGATGTCTATGATCAATGCATGTTATGTGCATGTGTGGAAATGCTGCAGTGAAGCCCACTAGCATGCAAAGCTAACATATATATTTTATCATAGTGGATGCATGCTTATCTATCCATGGATAGATATAGATGATATAGATAAAGGTAAACATATTCATGTGAATAAGATCTTTTGTAGTATACTTATGTAGGCTTCCAATATGGTGGAAATGAAGCCATGGCTCCAAGATGTAAAAGAATCTCATTACACATTTTAGTTACATTCACTTGTTCTTATGTTTCACCATCCAGAGTGTCTCAGAACCCATAATCCTAAACTTTGCTTAGATTATTAAGGTGCTTTTCCAAATGTCAATCATAATTAAACCATTTATGTGAAGTCTCTGGAGCATCCGAGGAAGTGTCATGTTGCAACCAAACTTTGAGAAATTCTAACTAAAAGAAGGTATTTCCAATATGCAAATTGTTCATGTTTGCCAATATAGTTGCAAAATGCCAGTGCAGCCAGAAGGAATTTGTCTCTATACGTCCAACTTAATGAATATGTCCAAATAATTTTTTTTTGCTTTAAGCAACTTGAAAACAGTTATTTTCTAGTTGTAGGACCCCAAGATTTTGCCTACCTGGTTTAACACATACTTTATTATATCCCATGCAGAGAGGGAAATGAATCTTTTTAGTAGGAATTATTCATGATGCTCACCCAATTCATAATTCAAAACCCATTGAGAACAAAGCCTACAGCTTCAGGTATAATACAACTTTATCCTAAGGTCTTGAGCAGAGCAAGTAATAAAGATATATACTTGTTGAGATAATCCTCAGAACTCCTTTAAAGTGATAGTTATTGAATAATTTTTATCTCCCAGACATTGTGCAAAGATCTTTTACATAATTTAATCTTCCAATAATCTTCATTTTTGAAGTAAAAATTCTTACTTAACCAGTTGTCCCAGGGTCAAAAATGTGCATGAAAGATGAAAAATGAAATAGAAATCCCAAGTTTCAAGTTTTCTCTAGACACTGTATCATGTTGGAAAGTACTTGCATCAAGGCAGGTGAATTATATTTTTAAAAAAGCCAAGTGAATATTATTGTATGGAGCTTAAAATACTCTTTTTCCTCTGTTTTACAGATGCTCATTCATTGACTTGTTGTAAGAAATGTTTCTCCACACCTCCTAGCTGCCAGGGGAGCAAAGCATGAACCTTGGGCACAGGTAAGCAAGTCTGTGATTCTCAGTAGTTTCCTGGGTTCCTCAACTGTGATTTGTCTACTTGGTGAGTAAATATGGACCAATATGGAATCATGCTATATCAGTAAGAATAAGGAACCTGTACCTCTTTGTTTTCAGCCACATTTTTAATTAACTTTGTGGGTTACTTTGCGGTTTCTTTTGTGATATACAGCATTTGTGATTCAACCATTACACTACTATCCCTTCTGTCTTCATTTCTTTATTCTCAACAAGTCTAAACGCAAATATCATTGTAAAATGATCCCATCCTTATCTATTTGACGATCTTTTCATGTGTTTTTTCCTCACTGCATTTCTATTTGTCCATTCATGTATCTATCTGTAAATGAAATTTATAAGTAGGTTTATTTGCATTTTAAGTGGTGTATCAATAATACGAGTTTATAATGGAGATTGTATTTCTGTTGTTTGCTTTTGTGAACTTCTGTCTGAATTTTGCATTATTATTAATTTTAATTTTAGCATTCAAAAACTATTATTTAAAATGGAATAATAAATCTATACTACTAAATATAAAAAACAGAAAACGATTGTTAAATTTCTGAATGAAGTATACAGTCTTTAGTCTTATTACAAAAATATCTTCAGATGTGAATGAATAAGTTAAAAGTTGGTAGCATGAATAAAAAAGACAAACTAGGAAATGCACACTAACACACCCTAAAGACTCATCAGGTTAGTTTGATTTTAGTTTGCCAACAATTTTGTAATATCCCTGTGTGAGATACTTTTAAACAAAATTATCTTCACTACAAATAAAATGCCTAAAGTAAACCAAGCTTAGTAGTTAAAATTATAAATATGTATATATTGTTATTTTGTAGAAAGCAGTGCTCTACAAAACATTCAGTGTGGGTAATCATTAGCTAAGTGTTTTTGTAGTTTTGTTGAAAGGAAAGAATGAACAGAGGGAAGGATGGAGGGATGAAAGGAGGGAGGAGAGAAGGAAAGAAAGAAGAGAAAGAAGGTAAAGAAACAAAGAACAGAGAGAAAAAAATGATATCTAGTTGTTTAGACAGACACCTATACATCCAGCTAAGCATGGTAATCACAATTCCAGAATATTCTTTCAAACACGACATAGGGTTGGTGTCCACAGAGGGTAGGAAGTTGATAGAGGTGATGTTGCTCGGATTTTAGGTAATTTCTTGGCAGTATCTCAAAGCCAACATTCCTTTTGATATATTTCAAATGCCCCTGTGCTAATATATGGGATTTTTAATTTGAATCACTACCTTACTTTCTGGTCATTTTTTTAAAACTCTAATAACTTGGGCCAATGAAAGCTTGTTTTGTTGATCTACCTGCTGCCAATGTAGGCAGCTGTATGGATGTCATGTGTAGACAGTGTGTTGTCAGAGAGACAAAATGCTGATCTCTTACACTACCTTCCCTTTGTGTCCTTGGAAACTGTGCTATCTAATTAAGAGGCCTTGAAAAATGTAGCTATAGCTGTGGATACAGCCTGTTTTCCTGTAATCCCACTTCTGAGGTGAAGATAGCCAGGCCTCAAAAAAGATGTCTCTGACCTAATCTATACCTTCACCAATTCTGTACATTCAGATTTGCATTGATGATCACCTACCTGTATCCCAGCTGCCCACCTCTGGGTCAGAGGGCTTTGCCAATTGTGCTTCCATTTAGGTGGATTTCCTAAGCTATGGCACACTACATGTTGGATTTCTTTCCTTATGAAATATAGTTGTGGCTTAGAAATAAAATACAAATCCTGATCTTCTTCCTTCCCTTAATATTCACCTGTGTGACAGAGAGAAGGCCATAACTTGTTCTTGCTGTAGGGGAGGACAAATGGTCACCAAGGATCCAGGTTTTCAAATCTTATCAATGTTAGAGGCATTTTCAGAGAGATTTTTCACTCTGGAAGGATCTTGGGACAGCTTCTGAATGGGTCAGTCAGCAGAGGGATAGAAGGTTTTAGGTTGGGGCGCTCGAGGATAAAACACAGGGTGTCATGGTTTATAGTTGTAGTTGAGTTGTGAAGCTGAGAGTCTTGAAGTAAGTTTGACAAATGAGCTGTTTGCTCACCAGAACAATTCAAGGTCCTGTGAGGAGGAGAACTGTTTGCCTGGAAGAGCAAATATATATATTTGTGCAGCTATATTTAATGTATAGGAACAAGGGAATTTTGAAAATTTTACTGAAGCAAACAGGGAAGGTGTCCTTTGTTTCAGACTATGCCTGTCACACCTGTTATTTCTCTCTCTAACCATGACTGCCCCTCACCCCAAATAGCCACTTCTTAGTTGAGAGATGACTCCTTTAACACAAGCTTCTAATTGGATAGGAATAATAATTTTTTTGTATCTAAAAGGCCCAAACCAATCAAACACATAAAAGGAACTTCCAGCCAAGTGCCAATGGTTTATGACTCTAACCCTAGCCTATCAGGAGGCTGAGAGATCTGAGACTCAATCTTTAAAGCCAGGCTGGGCAGACCAACATATGAAATTTTCTTTTACTTTTAATACAGCAAATGATTCTTGAACATCCTGCGACAAGAATTGTGTGAAATGAGATATGGTCAACATCAGTCGATTTGGAACTACCCGAAAGCTTAAAAAATGCTCGAGAGCTCTGCACATGCTGATATTAGGGGCTGGATGTGTAGCTCTGTGATAGAGCATGCAGCCAGCTAAAGATGAATCATCAGGTCAGCCTCTAAGGTTTCTGATTCAGTGGATGTAGTGGGTGGCCTGGTATTTCTCCTATTTCCCAAGCTATTCTAGTTTGCAGCCAATGTTCTTTTACTTGTCAAGGGAAACTCTAAAAGCTCATAACATGGTTCTCAAACCTTCCCGCTAGGAAAGTTAGCAGAAGATGCCCTGGGAAATTCTTCCTAGATGTGAAGGATGACAAGAAGTTAACTACATAAGGAACAAGTAGAAGCGATTCAATCATGTGCTGTGGGATTGGGCAGGTATCCCTGGGTAGGAGTCAGAGTTAGTCTTAGTTAGTAACCAAGAAGCTGAGTAAAGTATAATAATCTTGGGTAAATAAATGAGGGCTAAATCATTCAGGAGCTTTAAATCACTACATTTTCCCCATCATGCTTAGGGTACTAGAATAGCACAGAGGGTAAAATCTTGGTCTTGGATGTCCATGGAAAGTCCACACTAGCAGCCATTATAGAAAGGGGAGGGAAGCTGGGCCAAGAGGCCCTGGACCAGCCAGAATCAGGCTGTGACAAGCAGATGGGAAATGATGGAGCTAAACAGGTGGTACGGATTTGATGTTTCTTTGGAGATGTAGTAAATGGGACTTGCCAATGTGCCAGATAAGGTTACTTGTTCATAATTGGACTCTTTGGGTCAACAGTCCTAATTCTATGAGCACTCTGATTTTCATCATAGTTTCTCTTCAAAAACTCCTGAGCCAGCAGAATAAGGCATGTACAAGGAATCTGGCACCTGTTCATTTAAAACTTCTGAGTGACCCCAAATGTTCCAGCAACTCTGCTATTAAGTCAAGAAAAAAAAAACCTCTAGAAAGTAAAACATCCTGTCAAAAGCGGATTCGTAGAAAGTTGGCTTTTCCCTATACTCAACGTAAGATGGCCAGTGTCAATTAATTGATGCATAATAATTTTAGGGATTTATAGGGTGACGCGTAATATTTTAATGCATGCCTGTATTGTGCAATAATCAAATCAGGTCAATTAAAGTATCTGTTACCTTAAGGGATATTCATTTATGTGTGATGGGAATATTTAAAGTTCTTATAGGTACTTTTAGACGTGCACTAGGGTCAGCTCTGAGTATTATATTATGCAGATGAAAACCAGAACTTATTTCATGTACTGCCATGACTTCAGATCTTTGTATCATTCTCTATTTTCCTCTGCTCCTTGACCCATACTGTGGCAACCACCATTTCTTCTTAGAATCTGGAGTGTATTCAGAATAAGCTGGCCAGTATGAGCTTGCTAGAATACTCTGCCTAAGGGTTTGAGCACATATATTTAGGTTAATGGAGGTCATTTTGGTACAAATGAACCTCTTTACTTAAACAATAACCTCTTTGAGAAAAGAGCATAATGAAATGGTCATCCTTCCATTTGTGGTAAATGTAATGCTTCGTTTTGTCCCCCTGCTATGCTAAATGTTGCTAAGTTTGTAATGAGCAAGATAATGTTTAAGAAAACACAAATTAGCATTTATTAATGAAAAAACTTAGACTCGCTCTGGACTTGAATGGAAATCCTTAGTTCTATGCTTAAATGTATTTACTTAATTTTAGACTATCATATACATTTCTGCAAGTAATTTGAGTATGATATTTAGAAATCTAGCAGAAGGTGTCAAAGCCATCACTGTTGGCTACTCATGATTGCTTGTACAAGATTTGTATTAATTCCTACTCAAACACTTCATTAGCTTCACGATGGCTCATGATTTCTGAGAGTGTGCTAGTGTACTCTGTCTTCTAAGACAATTTCAGTTAGATTTCCAATTGCTAACTCAAAAGTGATATTATGTTGGATATTTGTCATATGTTTTTCAAATATGCACCGCCAAGAGCAAACTCAAGCTGGGTACCAGTGGCTAACAGCTGTAATCTGAGCTACTCAGCAGGCTGAGATCTGAGGATCAAGGTTTGAAGCCAGCCTGGGCAAACAAATCCATGAGACTTTTATCTTCAGTTAACCAGCCAAAAGCCAGAAATAAAGAGGGGGCTCAAGTGGTGGAGTGACTACACTAATGAAAAAGCTGAGTGAGATAACAAGGCCCTGAGTTCAAGCCCCAGTGCTGGCACAAATAATGTGTGTGTGTGGGGAGGGGGTTCAGCAATTGTAACCAAGGTACTGCTCAGGCTCAGGACAGTAATAATGCAAGCCAGGAACACAAGGGGCCAGGGAGTGTGTGCAAACTTTCACCTTCTGCTCAGTGTTGGTTTTAGTATAAAACTTCTCTAAAAGTAAAATCTACTAAAATGCAGGCACTTTGACCGTTCTTAGTAAGTTATTGCAAACTTTGTGAAGTGGAAGTCGTGACTAGGCAATGTATAATGTTGTGACCCAATGGAGAAAGCACTCAGAAGCTAACTCCATCCATGGTCCTTGGGTTTTGAAGCTCTAAGACAACCATGTAAGAATGATATCTCTAGCCATTCTTGGTTGCATATTGCTTTTTGTCCCAGCCCCTTTGCATGGTACATTGTTCAAGAAAAGTGATTATACCCATTTAGCTGGTGGCCATTTTTATGTTGAATTCAACCAATTTTCATATTTTCTCTCTGGACTGGCTACATTCTGCGTTGTTTCTTCAAGCCAAATTAATTAACTGTCATCTGTCTTTTTTTTTTTGGCATCTATGAAATTGTGATCATACCACTTCCTTTCAGGTTGAGTTGAGGATTCAGTCATAAAATGTTTCCATTGGACTCAGCACTGTGGAGATCACAGAGTCAGGGTCCTCTAGCATGTGAGCTTTGCTAAGCCTTCTAACTACTTGAGGTCTCTAGCTCTTCTTCTAAAAAGAAGAGAGTTAGGCCAAATTATAGTACAATGACAAAAATTCTTTTCACTGATAACTGGATTTCTAGGCAACTAATCCATGGACCTATTTTTTTAATTTTTAATTTTTTTGTTAGTCATGGGGCTTGAACTCTGGGCCTGGGCGCTGTCCCTGAGCTCTTCAGCTGAAGTCTAGTACTCTACCACTTGAGCCACAGCACCACTTCCAGTTTTCTGTTGATTAATTAGAGATAATAGTCTCACAGCCTCTCCTGCTCAGTCTGGCTTTGAACCTTGATCCTCAGATCTCAGTCTCCTGAGTAGCTAGGATTACAGATATGAGCCACCGGTGGCCAGCTGAGCTATTTTCTTATAAATATCACTCAGTGAGCCCCAGGACTAAACATACTAAGGAACAGAAAACACCAATTTGACAGATAGATTTTTATTCCCCCACCCACCCATCCCCAAATTTGGCAAATATTGTAATATTGGGAACCAAGAGATGACAATTTCCATCACATTTCCTGGGCCACAATGAGAGAGAGCTTATCCTACTGTTATCCAGATAATGGTAATCTGAGCACCACACATGGGCTCAGTATGAGGCTGGCCACACAAGACTCATTACATCGAGTTAGATTTAATTCCTTATACCTATCCGAAAAAGGACAAAGGCATTTAGTATAAGCATTTTCCTATTATTGCATAAATCATTTCCTAAAAAATGTTATTTCCCTATTAATATTCAAATATCACTTGGAATCTTCTCTATTTCATTCACTATAGGACTGTTAGTTTAAACTCGTACAAGAAGTAAAAAAAAAACAAAACCCTCATCCTTTAACTCACCTATACTTCTTCCCCCCACTATATTAACATTGCTACTTACTTCATTTCTAAGTTTTCCCCCCTATTATATCAGGAACATTATTTTTAATTGTAGTTTCTTTTGGTGAATGGAGTCTGTAGCTGTCTCTTCATTGCTCTCTCTATAAGCGCTTTTCCAAGGCATGGTGGTTGACTTACCAGCTGCAACCTATGATGATGGTCAGGAACCTCCGCCCTCTAACTTCAGTGAGAGCCAAGCTAACTATGTGCATGGAGATTAGTCTCAACTCATTATTATTCCAAGGTTAGCACCAAGGAGGTTAATGAGGTCAAAATGGTCTTGGTTGGGTCAGAGAATGAAGTGGTGTTTAGATGAGAAGGAAATTGTTAAAAAGTGATGGAGAGCTAATGATAATGAGATGCTTAATGGTGTGATGGAGGCGAGAACTCTTAATGGAAGTTCAAATGATTCCTTTCCTGAACTTTCCCTAACTCTCCTGCTCACGCATTATGTATAAGTTATCACATCTAAAATTCTGATCTTAGCGGACAGACCTTTCCTCTTTAAGAACCAGTGCCAAGGTGTTGTGATTTATAACCTCTGTTTCCCCTCAAATTACAGATAGGTCGTGTTTATTCAGAAAGTACGCAGTGCAATTATGTTAGTGGGAACTGATAAACCTTAATTTGGGGGAAATTATTGGAGTCATTGGGGAAAAAAGTCATTCTCATAAAGTATTGTATTAGTGGGAAGATGAAATCCCAAATCAAGGTAATGTTCATTAGGATTTATGGGATTTGTCTTACTGAATTGCTGTCTGAGCCATAAAGTGGTAGAACTTTTCCCTCATCCCCATATACTAACATTTACATCTTTTGTCTCCTCTGTGGAACTTTAGATTTTATTTATTTATTTTTAATTTAAATGTTATTGTAAAGGTGATGTACAGAGGGGTTAGATTTACATAAGTCAAGTAATGAGAGCATTTCTTTTAGGCCAGTGTTACCCCCTCCCTCATTTTCTCCTACTTTTTCCCCTCCCAAGCCATCTCCACCAAGTTGGAAAGTTCATTTCCAACATACTGAGTAAGACTGTTGAATTGCTTCACCCTTTGTCCCACCCTTTCTGGGATTCCCTTTCCCCTCCCCAAATGAGATAAAATTACATGCAGTTATACATCAAACAGTGACAAAAAGGAATAAACCACAGGGGAAAAAAAGAAAGGAAAAAAAAAACTGCAAACAGTACAATAAAAAATCCTCTTGTCTACAATTTTTGAGTTCATTTTGATAAGCATCATTTTATATGATCATATGCACATAGCAATTGAGCCATTGTCCTCTTCTCTTAAGAACATCCTCCTTTGTTCTCAGAATGAGAATGCTTAGAGTGCTGTTTAATTAATCATGTCCAAGTGTAATTCTTTGTCTTTTACTATCTATTGGATTAACTTATAGATTTATCAACATATTCTAGTTATTACAAATGAAGGAAACCATGTTTCTTTGGGTCTGGCTTGTTTTGTTTAATATAATTTTTTTCCAAAGTCTTTTCTTGGAAAGACTTACAAATGGAACAATGTTGTTCTTTCTGATAGAAGCCTAGAATTCCACCACTTTGGAAAGCAGTATGGAGGTTCCTCAAAAGACTTCACATAGAGCTCCCCTATGACCCAGCAATCCCACTTTTGGGCATTTACCCTAATGTTTACAAACAAGACCACACTAAAGCTACCAGCACAACTATGTTTATTGCAGCATTATTTACCATAGCTAAGATATGGAACCAACCCAGATGCCCCTCAGTAGATGAATGGATCAAGAAAATGTGGTATATATACACAATGGAATTCTATGCCTCCATCAGAAAGAATGACATTGCCCCATTTGTTAGGAAATGGAAAAACTTGGAAAAAATTATATTAAGTGAAGTAAGCCAGGCCCAAAGAAACGTAGGTCCCATGGTTTCCCTTATTTGTAATATCTAGTATATGTATGAGTCAAGCGGAAAAGGTCAGATAATGTGATGTCAGGAAAATGAACCCTTAGATGTGTATTTTAATGTTTTTTTCTTTCATGCATGTGTTTCTAACACATTTATAAGATTATCTCTTTGTTGCTTTGTATGTCCCTCCCCCACAGTATAACCCCTGCTTTCACTATATTTGATGTCAGTATAACTTGTGGAGGAGATGGGGAAAAACCAGTTGTTTAAGGATACAGGTGGACCTGTTGCAACAATGAGAAGTACAAGTTGTCATGTCCAAAACGAGCTTTACAACGTTGGTGCAGGGAGGGGGGGGGGGCGGGGGGGGGGGAAGGAGAAGGATTGGGATTAGGTGGGGAGGGGGGAGGCTGGGAAGGGATGTGAAGGGTAAACAAAGGAGGAGGCTGCAATGCTTGGTAAGAAATGTACGCATTATCCTGCCCATGTAACTGTAACTCCTCTGTACAGTATGTTCACAAATAAAATTAAATTAAATTTTAAAAAAAAGAAGCCTAGAATTCCATTGTGTGTGTGCATATATATACATACATATATATACCATATTTTCATGATCCATTCATCCACTTACATCTTAAATTTATGTGTATTTAGGAATCCAGTTTCTCACAAGACTATGGGCTCCAGAAATAGAGCCATGGCTCTGTCATGCAGCTACTTATTAGTTCCGGGCTGTGTAGTAGTCCCTTCATTTGCTATCCTTCATTGTCTCCATTTATAAACATATGCACACATGACAGACAGAGCAGACGTACAATCTGTAGCTTAGTGAAGGCTAAATCTGTTTTTATTCATTATGCATGGGTAGTTTGTACCAAAGAATAAATACCTGCTATCTGGAAAGAAAAGAATTACCAGTTTTGATACTCATAGAAAAAAAAAACATATAAAGCATGCTAATACTAGGAAAAACAACAGGCCATTTCTGGCATAGTCTTTTTGAAGGATGACTCAAAATCAAAAATATTTAGAGCAAAGACAAAAAATAAACCAAAAAAATCCAACTGTCTTGACGACAGAGACTAACATGATCAAAGTTAAACCAAACAATTTAATTAAACTGATTAGGAAAAACAATAGTAGCCAGAGAAACTTCTGTGCACCTTCCATACCCCCCACCTTCCCCTTTCCCCAGTGCCCCTGGGTCCTGTGCATTGCTTTTCTTGAAATGACTTCCAATGACTCTGTCTGTCTGTCTGTCTGTCTATCTGTCTATCAACATCTCCAGGATTCATCCTCCCAAATAGAACCTTCCACATAGAGCTATTTTCTTAAATTACATACTATTTACTCTTGGTGATCATTTCCCAAGAATATGACTTGTCTGCATAAGACCTCCTAGTTATCAAGGATGAGGTCTTTCCTCCAATCTTAACCCAAGCTTGTGCAGAGATAGGACACAGGCAGCAACCTTTCATAGCTGTGGAAGTTCCAAGAATGCTTCTCTACCCCCCTTCACCAATGAAGTTTCCTCAAGTGAACCCTTGGCTGGGTTCTAACTTCTCTTTGGAAGTCTTTGCTGTTCAGCATAACTATTTAGATGGCACACATGTCCACCACATTTTCAATATTTCTCTTTTCTTTTGTTTTTATTTCATGCCTCCTAAGACATTCATTTTTTTTCTTCCAACATGCTTATTCCTTGAGATAATCCTATGCTGACTTTGCCCCCAGGACCTGTAGTTGCTGAGGTGTACTTGTTCTTCTCATAATAAATGCGACAGAGAATACACCGACTAGCTTTGAAAACACAACTTCCAGCCTGTCATATTACTAAAATAGTACTTGGGAGAGGGCAGAAGGGAAGAAACAGTTACTGTTTGGAAGGTATTATTGTGAAAAATGAGAATGTGCTGGAAACCTTATGTGAATATATTCTGCTCAACTTCCAGACTTTACAACTCAGAGAATTAATGTATGTAATAATATAAATCAAGTGCACATTGAATTTCTCTTATGGGTCATGCATTCTTTTCATTGTTGGAAATCCAGCAGAGATCAGATAAAACTCTTATCTTGTTAGGGTTGTTAATTAAGAAAATGTGGTATATATACACAATGGAATTCTATGCTTCCATCAGAAAGAATGACATTGTCCCATTTGTAAGGAAATGGAAAGATTTGGAAAAAATTATATTAAGTGAAGTAAGCCAGGTCCAAAGAAACATAGGCTGCATGCTTTCCTTCATTTGTAAGAACTAGAATAAGTCTAGGATATACTTAGGAGAGGATCACAGAGGCTGAATAGCTATGTGCGTATGACCATATAAAATGATGTATATTGAAATGAATGCCAAGAAGTAGAAACAAGAGAGCTTTTATTATACTGTTTTCAGTTATTTATTTTTCATTCCTTTTTCTTTTTCTTCTTTTTCTTTTTTGACACTGTTTTTGATTTCTGTACCCATTGTGTTGTATATGTTTATGTGATTTGGGGAAGGGGAGAGGAATCTCCCTGGTTAGATTGGGACAAAGAGTGAACCAATTCAATGGTGATACTCACTAGACACTACATTGGAAATGAACTTTACAACCTGGGGAGTTGGGGAGTCGTGGATGGGGAATGGAAGAAAATGAGGAAGGGGGGGGGTGACACTGTTCAAACAGAAATGTACTCATTATCTGACTTATGTAACTCTAACCCCTCTGTACATCACCCTTACAATAAAATTTTTTTAAGAGAGTTGGTAATCTGTCAGGAAAAAGTATAGTATATGTGTGTGTGTGTGTGTGTGTGTGTGTGTGTGTGTGTGTGTGTGTGTGTGTGTGTGTGTGTGTAAAGTATATTATATAGTGTTTACATCTATGGCTGTCCTGGTGTCTAGTTTGCAATAGTTTAAGTTAGGATTTTTGTGCATGTGTCCATGCATACATGTGTTCATACATGTGTGTGTATGTGTGTGTGTGTGTGTGTGTGTGTGTGTGTGTGTGTGTGTGTTGGTCCCATGGCTTGTGCTCAGGGCCTGGGTGCTGTCCCTGAGCTTTTTTACTTAAGGCTAACACTCTACCACCTGAGCCACATTCCACTTCCAGAACATTTTTTTTTTGTTGGTGCTTAATTGTGGATAATAGTCTCCATTCTGCCTTCTTCCTTAGACATCTCCATGATATACATTACCACCATCTACCCACCCTGCTCTGTGGGACTGGAAAGGGCAGTGGGATGCCTCCTCCAAGCCAGAATATCACCAAGGAAAGCCGATCCTCTATACTGCATTGTGTTGCTAAACTGTGATCTGCAGCAGGCTCACTGTATTCTCTGTGTGCTAGTATATTGAGCTTTAAAGGTGACATGGGCTAATGAAAAGAAAATTCACAGCCACCTAAGGGTGAGGCCGAATTGCTGTGCTGAACTCGATGACCATGGGCAGTCCTCATGAAGCTGGGAGGCTGAAGTGAACATTAGCGGCCACTGATGTAGCCCATCTGGGGAGGAATATGTCAGCTGGGGTTGAATATGTCAGCTGGGGTCTGTTTGGGATGAATGAGGACATATTTTGGGTCACATGGTTAATGAAGTGTGGACACAGAGGCAGAATTCTGAGAAGAGTCTTCGGGACTAGGGAAGAAGGGTAGATACTTAGAAGTCAATGCCATCAATATTCTACATCACACAGCACAAAGGCAGCCAAGGGGGACTGCGTGACCTCAAAAACCGTGAAGGGCAAACTAGAGGGCACTAAAGGGTCGGCAGTTTTCTCCAAGAGCGTGTTCGATGTTGCTGGTGACACCTTGATGTATGTTTTGTTTAAGGTCAAGTTGCTCCTTTCAAACAGGACTCTTTATGGTGCTCTGTGGGGTCACTTTGTGAAATGCTGATTTTAACACTGTACTTGTTTTTACTTCTCCGTCTTTCTCATTTCCCTGTCTACCACCGATCAATGGGTTTCCTTATGATTCATTGCTTTATAAACAATAATGTGTTTGGTTTTTTTAAATAGTATTTCACAGTTTAGAAAATACTGATATGTTCTCTATTATTAGTATTCAAAAAACAAACCTTGTTGAGAAATTGCATGCTAAGTTACTGGAGTAGGACAGATTACAAAGAACACTAGAAAACCATGTGATATCTAGCTTCCAAAAGGTTTTGTTGACCCCACAGGGTTCTGTTCTTTTACTTCATGCAACTAGGTTTCCTGAAATAGGAAAACCAGTCTGAAACTGCCTTATCCAATACAGAGAAGTGGCTCTGATGATTGCCAAGTACAGAGATAAATTGCATTTGGGTGTGGCTTAATCCAGAAGCCACTAGAGGTCTAGCGATGCGTTCAACTAGGCCACTTCAGTGTGTCAGCATTTCCCTCATGTCGGTCACTTGTGGAAGCAGATGGCATTGTCCTTCCACATACTTTGCCCCAGCGTAGGGAGGAGGAAGAGAACTTCCGGTCTGCAGCGTTCTGTGGCCAGCCCCGAAACTCACCTTGTCATGCCAGCATAGGTCAACACTGAGCCTAGCCATTGTGGACAGCGCTTCCTGAGTGTGCTCAGGAGTCTGTGACTTGCTCACATATTCTTCTGGAAAGGCTGAACTTAGAGTCAACTGCTCTGGGGCTACCTGAACACCAAAATGGAAAACCACTTGTCATGAAAGAGCGGGAAACTACCAATTCCATGGACAAGACAGAGTCAGGAGCCAGGCAAGTAGAAAAACGCCTGCAATGTAGTACCCTGAAGGCCATTTAAGAGGAGGAAGCAGAAGGCAGAGAGCTGGAATAGCAAGCTCTATGCTCCCAGCTCCTAAGAGGACAAATTGGGGCTTGAACCCAGTCCTTGTACCCCACCTCGCTACTTCCACCAAGAACCATGCAGAGGGAGGATGGCGCAGCCTGTGGGGGTGCAGGGTGGAGTAAGGCATGATGTGGACCAGGGACGGCTGCACACTCCAGTTTTCATTCCAGACACTGAGTCCGGGAGAGCGGTGTGGCTGTTGCACACTTGTCATCGTAATCCTTTCCACTTCTCAGATGCTTTTCCAGCTGAGCCTAGCTAAGGTCTCCATTAAGATGAATCCTCTCCTATTTTATAATGGAAGAGCCAGAGGCAACGGGAGGGTGAATTCACTAAGCTACACTCCTACAACCCGGTCCGCCTGCATCTCAATGAAAAGCTTCTGTCGTCGTCGTTGTCTTCTTCTTCCTTCTCTTCTTCTTCTTCTTCTTCTTCTTCTTCTTCTTCTTCTTCTTCTTCTTCTTCTTCTTCTTCTTCTTCTTCTTCTTCTTCTTCTTCTTCTTCTTCTTCTTCTTCTTCTTCTTCTTCTTCTTCTTCTTCTTCTTCTTCTTCTTCTTCTTCTTCTTCTTCTTCTTCTTCTTCTTCTTCTTCTTCTTCTTCTTCTTCTTCTTCTTCTTCTTCTTCTTCTTCTTCTTCTTCTTCTTCTTCTTCTTCTTCTTCTTCTTCTTCTTCTTCTTCTTCTTTCCTCCTCCTCCTCCTCCTCCTCCTCCTCCTCCTCCTTCTTCTTCTTCTTCCTCCTCTTCGTCCTCTTCTTCCTCTTCCTCTTCTTCCTCTTCCTCTTCTTCCTCCTCCTCTTCCTCCTCCTCCTCCTTCTTTCTTCTTCTTCTTCTTCTTCTTCTTCTTCTTCTTCTTCTTCTTCTTCTTCTTCTTTCTTCTTCTTCTTCTTCTTCTTTCTTTCTTCTTCTTCTTCTTCTTTCTTCCTCCTCCTCCTCCTCCTCCTCCTTCTTCTTCTTCTTCCTCCTCTTCGTCCTCTTCTTCCTCTTCTTCCTCTTCCTCTTCTTCCTCTTCCTCTTCTTCCTCCTCCTCTTCCTCCTCCTCCTCCTCCTTCTTCTTCTTCTTCTTCTTCTTCTTCTTCTTTCTTCTTCTTCTTCTTCTTCTTCTTCTTCTTCTTCTTCTTCTTCTTCTTCTTCTTCTTCTTCTTCTTCTTCTTCTTCTTCTTCTTCTTCTTCTTCTTCTTCTTCTTCTCCTTCTTCTCCTTCTTCTCCTTCTTTTTCTTCTCCTTCTCCTTCTCCTCCTCCTCCTTCTTCTCATTCTCATTCTCATTCTTCTTCTTTTCTTCCACACACACACACAAGTCTCAGGGTCCAGAAACCAAAGGTGACCCAGGGAAACTATTGTTAACTTCACTGAGTCAGTAGCAAAGTAATTTTTTTTTGTTGGTGTGGTATTGAAAATTGCTCATGATTCAGATCAGCAGACTGAGTTCTGCACATCTCATTGTGACTGTGGGCATCCCATTTCCCAGTGGAAGGAGCAGTAGCATCAGACCTAGATCAGCAGACAGACCCCCACCCCCAGCTTTGAGCACCTGAGCTCTTTGTCCTGAATAATTTTTACACTACTACTACTACCACCCTAGGCCGTGAGTAGAGGAAGTCATGACCGGTAGCCCGGGAGACAGATTCAAGGTGAGCAGTGAGGGCTCGTCAGCATGGAGGATGGAAGGACTCTCAGAGGACTTGTGAAAAACGCATCAGCTGTACTCGGTTCAAGTACAGCCTAATAATGTCTGCATGTCCTCTTCATAGAAACCAATTCTGTTCATCCCCAGCTGTGCTGGGATCACAAAGGGATTCAGGGCTTCGTATATGTTTTCAGCAGGGAAAACAAAAAAACCAACAAACAACTCCATCAAGAGGAGCGAGGAATAGGAAGGAGAGAATGGATCATTCCTGATTAAAAATTATGGTGTGTTCAGGTCAAGTAAAAGATGCGATTGTAGATTTTTTGAAAAAGCAGGAGAAAGGGCTCTCCGATGATAAACACCACAGAGTAGGATGTAGTTTAATGAATTAATGACTACCTTCAGAGCAGTGGGCCCAGGCTTACCAGGAGAAGCAGAGCTGGTTCTCTTTTGACGGCAGATGCTCTGAGGGGTAGGAGGCAGGGGTTAAAGGCCCAATGCCTGTGACCGATGAAAGCTTTGTGGGGGTAGAGAGATGTCAGAGGACTTAAGTGACCTCTGGGGTGTTGTTATTGGTGTGTGGGCATTTCCTCTGGGATCCCTGACCGCAGGCAAGCCCGGGATGTGACCACTGGTGATCCAGATCCTCCCCCACTCACTCGCTTGCTGCTAGATCGATAGCATCTTCTCCAATTCTGTGTCTTTTTTTTTAATGTGTGTAAATAAGAATCATGACATTTTGGCAAAGCAGAGCAAATCATTCCCTGTACCTGATAACCACTGCCATCCAGAAGAGCTCTTGTGTATGGATTCCTTCATTTATCTTTCCATGACTTCAGTGTGAGAGAATCTGGACAGTGTGCGAGAATCTAGCCGGGACTCCCTTCACGAGCCATCTTCCGTTTCCCTTTCCCACCCCACCCTGTTCACAGCTCGGTGAAGTGACAACCCTGGCTCCATGTATTCCTTCGAACATAGATCTCAGTAATATTGATAACTAGAGCTGAAAGTAAACACCTGCCCTGGCAGGAAAGGTCTCCCCTTTATCCTTAAGACTGGAGAAACATCCTCAGGTGCTCCGTTGCATTTTTTATTCTGTGCGTCTTCTGTGTTCTCTGCAATGCTTTATCGACCCCTGTCAGCTTGAAGAGAAGCAGATGAGACAGGGAGCCAGCAGGAGCTGGGCAGCATGTGCTATGTGGATGCTTCCCGGCCCCAGAACAGCAGCAAGCCGTGAGCCTGCGCTTTTCCCTCCTTTCCAGATAGCTGCACAAGTAACACTGGTTTATGCACCAACACATACTGAAACCTCTGCTCCTCCCCTCTAACGTAAGAGGGCGCTGGGAGGTGAATTATCCCACTGGCTGCTTTCAAGTGCCCTTGTTACCAGTTTCAATGTAGCTGAATTCCAGAGGATTAATCAGTGCATAATTAAAACCCCTTATAAACTGGGGTCTGACGGTGTGTATTTCACTAGCAGAGTGCATACTTGGTATGTGACAGATCTTGGGTTTGATTCACTAGGTTGCTTCGATATGGCCATCTTTTAAAGACAACCCAAATTGCCAGCCATTCAGGAATTAATTGGAGCTTATTGCGTATCACATTTCTTATACCAATTTATGATCTTTTGTCTGAATTTATTGCCTCCCTCTTTGGGGATGATAAAATGCATGTGGAGTTACCTAGCAAGGAGGGTAAATTGATTGTCATAAAGAATATGGGGACTTTCATTATGGACAACTTTGACGGGGGAAGGAAGTGACTGGGGGAAGGGGGAGGGGAAGTTTCCATGCCCTGTTTGCTGACACCCAATTTGGAGTACTCGAGAAGAATTTTCAGACTGAAGGGAGCCTTTTCGCTAAATATTTTGTTGACTTCCAGCGAAGACTCAATAGTTTAGACCCGCATTGTTCTGCTCCTCTATTAAACTTTAAAACAAAAAAGTGCATATGAGGCTAGGAAATAAATCATTCAGCCTTGTCTGGCTTCAAATCATGATCCTCCAGAGTCTGGGCTGTTTTGTTTTTTACAGTTTCTATTGTTACTTGATTTTTTAAAATTATCTTTAAGTAGTTGTACGGAGGAGGCGCCATTTCACCAAGCAGTTTACGAATACAGTGCCCCTGGATCACACCTTCACCGTTCTCACCCCCTTGCACCCACCCCTTTTCTTACTTTTCTTTATTTTGTGGTATATGCAATGGTTTCTTGCCTACATGATCCCACCTTCCTCCTACTTTCATCTACACATCTCCCTTCCGTCCCATTCACTCATACCTCTTGCAAGTACCCATTTCCTGATTCTTATTTTGTAGGGTTTTGACCCCGTCTTTCTAACAGATTGTACTACTCAAGCTCTCCAGAGAGAGAGCTACTTCAGTGAATTCATTTGTAACTACTTGTGTATGGCCCATCCCAGTGTGTTTGCTCCTAATGAGGGAAAGCAGGTGACCTTTGTTTCTCTGGGTCTGGCTTACTTCACTTAATATAATTTTTTCCAAGTCTTTCCATTTCTTTATGAATGGTACATCATCATTCTTTCTAATAGATGAGTAAAATTCCATCGTGTCTATATTCCACATTTTCCTGATCCATTCATCCATTGAGGGCCCTCTGGGCTGATTCCATATCTAGGCTATGATGGATAGTACTGCTGTGAACATGGTTGTCCTGATGACTTTACTGTATTCTGCTTTGTAATCTTTCGGGTAAATACCCAGCAGTGGAATTGCTGGATCATAGTGTAGTTCTATGTTTACTTTTTTTGAGGAATCTCCATATGGCCTGACAAGTTACATGTGTAAGACATCAGCATCTGTCTGTCAACATTTATTTTTCACAGTTATGGAAGGTAAGAAGTCCAAGGTCAAGATCCTGGCAGATTTTGTGTCTGGTGGATCCCACATCCAGATGAATTAGACAGCTGTCTCCTCCTGGTAAGCTCACGCGTTAGATGGAGCAGACAACCCTCTGATGCCACTTTTATTACAGCACTAATTTCAATTGTGAGAAAGCTGCTACCTAAAAGATACCACCTGCTAGTTCCTTCATCTTAGAGATTAGGCTCACCATATGATGTCTTGGAGAACACATTCAGACGGTAGATGATAGCTAGGGAGATTTCTGAAAGACACTAAGGCAGAAAGCTGGTTAGGCTCCCCAGGACTGAGAGGACAAACAGCTGAAGAATATCTTATGGACCTCATTCATCAGACATCCAACCTAAAGCTAAATATGTGCAGCTTAGATAGTTTCATTCCTCCCTAAGTAGAAACAAACAGCATCCCAGGAAATGTGGACTTGGTACAGCAGGCAGGGAAATGCATCTGGAGTCTTGAAAACAAAATAAGCAAAGAAAAACATCATAGGACATCAGACATAGCTCTCAGAATGGTTCGCATACAAAATAGTGGCAACCCCCAAAGCACAGAAATTGGCTCATTCTTATATTGCAGTTGTGGATATAAAATGGTGTGGCCATTCTACCAAATGGTTTATCAATTTGTTATAAGCTGAATGGGTAACTACATAAACTTACAGTTGTGTTCTTGGCACTTCCCCCAGAGAAATGACACAAAAACCTGTCCACAAATATCCACAGCAGCATAATATACAATAACTCCCAAGTCAAAAACATACCAGCTATCATTCAGCTTGTTAGTGGTTAAGAAATCCATGGTACCCATATTCCTGCTTATCACTGAGCAGTACCGAGGTCTTCCCCATTAACACAAACAAACACGCAAGCAAAAATAGACTTGAACAATTCACCAGTCAATCCTGCTGGGCAATCCCAAAGAATTACAAATTTATATACTACATTATTATGGTTGCACAGAATTGCTGGAATGAAAAATCTTTGGAACAAATAAACCAATGTTTCCTAGGGAAGAAAGGTGAGGCCAGGGGTTTGGAAGGTGGTGTGAGGTTAAATGGGATGAAGCTGGGGGTGGCAGTGTTGCAAGCCTGGGCTCTGGTGGAGGATATGCACACACCTCTAAAGAAACATAGGTTCCCTCAGTTGTTTAGGGAGAGGGATGGGCCTGCAGACTGCCACCAGGCAAAAGGTGTGGGCAGTTTCTAGCAACCAGAAAAGGCAAGGGAACAGATTTCCCCCGCACCCTTCAGAAGGAACGTGATCATGACTTCACCTTGGTATCAGCTCAGCGAAACTCATTTTTGGACTTCTCCCCTTCAGTCTTTCCAGGTAATAAATTTGTGTTGCTTTAAGCCAAGAAGTATGTGACATTTATTACAGCAGCACCAGGACACAAATATAATGACACACACACACATACACACACACACACACACATTTCCTGTGTCACCCCTCTCTATTATTTGCTACAACTTGACTCAGTTCTGAGTGAAGTTTTCAGTTAAAATAGTATGTTCCTCTAATCCTGGAGTTGAGCAGTTCCCAGTATTGTAAAGCATGAAGTCAAGGTGGAAAGGGAGTGAAAGGTCTGACAAGAGGAAAGTCTTCTCTTCTTACGTGAGGTGTGCTTGAAAGGATAAGAGAACTGTTGGAGGGCTGGGAAGGTGGCTCAGTGGTAGAGCACTTGCCTTGCATGCCTGAGGCCCTGGGTTCGATTCCTCAGCACCACATAAGCAGAAAGAAAAAAGCCGGAAATGGCGCTGTGGCTCAAGTGGTAGAGTGCTAGCCTTGAGCTGAAGAGCTGAGGGACAGCGCCCAGGCCCAGAGTTCAGTCCCCACGACCGGACCTGTTCGACTGACAGTTTCCTAGCTCCCTTTCTACATCACTTCCTGCTTTCCTCCTAGTGCAGCACAGGGGTGGAGTGTGAATCTTGGGCAGTAAAGCCTCCATTCAGATTCCAGACCTACTGTGGAAGGTTGGGAAATATTAGCAGACTCCAGGTTTGCAATAAAAAATTTGAGACAAGAGTGTCTCCTTCAAGGGCAAGCATTAATGATTATTTTTAAGAATGTGGTTTTGATAGGACTTCACATTTTCCTAGGATCTCTACCAACCATTTCCTTTTAGGAATAGATTTGGAGGAGAAAAAAAGAGTCTTCCTGCTCTCTCTGCAGCAAAAAGGCTTGGAAATGGCCCCCACCCTTTCTTCCTCCTGGAATCTACATCCTGTGCTCCAGCACAGGATGGAGTTAGCCACTTTCTTTTAGTAAACACAACGTCAGAAACGACTGTATTTTACTTACTGCACCAGGTTACAAAATAACAACAAAAACAACACATACCCAGTAATTTCAATCTTGGGTGACTTCTTATTGGTTCTTCTCCCCTGCTTGCTCTGTTGAATCAAGTTGTCATGACTTGAGCCATTTCTCAGAGGTCAGGAAGCCCAGATCTGAGAGCTACCTCAGCCCACACATGGGCAAGGAAGTCAATCTTGCAACAAGCCATGTGGGGGAACTTGGATGGAGATCTTTTCCCGCTGGACCTTGGAGACAAGACTGTATCTGTATGATTGCAGCTTGCAGGAGAGCCTGAGCCAAGTGACCCAGACAGACCTTCACACTGAGAGATCACGGATGTTGCTCTAAGTCATGACATTGTGGAATACTTCCGTGTTGTTATCCGTCAGTAGGTAACTAGCACAAGCTCATCTTTATCTTATCCAGGAGGACATTTAAAAAGTCAAAGCAGAAGCTGGGCACCAGTGGCTCATGCCTGTCATCCTAGCTACTCAAATGGTTGACATCTGAGGGTCACAGTTCAAAGCCTAGACTCTTATTCTCCAATAAACCACCCGAAGATCAGAAGTAGCACTGTGACTCAAGTGGTAAAGTACTTGCCTTGAGCTGAATTGCCTAGGCCCAGAGTTCAAGACTCACAACTGACAAAAAAAAAAAAAATCAAAGCAGAACAAATCAGGCATTGTCTGTACAGCCTAGAGAGAGGAAAAATCATCTGAATGGAACTCTTTTCTTCCTCTCTAGAAGTTGGAGTCTGAATAGGCATTTATAGTAAGTAGCATGGATATTTGAGTAAATGCCTGATCAATATCTCTTTGGTGGAGTAGCATTCAGAGTAACAAATCAACTGAAATATTTTAAGCAAAGTTGGTGATGGGAAGAGATTGAAGAGAAAGGAAGATTGCTACAAAATTAGCAAAGAACACCTCTTTAAACAGGCCATTTCCCCTACACTTTTTGTTTGTTATCTAGGTTTTATTTTTTACTTCTAACGCCACATATTCTTTAACTATATAAATTATTTCTCCTGTATGCATGGGTCATAAGGCTATAAACACCAGATTTCAAGGGACTGATGTGTGTGTATTTTCATTTGTGTATTGGTTTTGCACATTGCACACTGAGTTATCAGTGAAGGAAATTTCTGATGCAAGAAAAAAAGCTTCCATATTTATACAATGCATGGGGAAGCTATAAATAGTTGACCTTATCCATGGGTTTCATATCTACAGGCTAAACCAAGTGCAGATTGAAATATTCTTCTGTCTGGTGTCTATAGACTGTGGGTCTGAACTCAGGGTGTCATACATGTTTGTTGTGCTGATTCTGCTAGTACTCTACCACTTGAGCCATGTTTTTTTTTTTTAGTTTTTCTGGGCTAATCTTTGCCCCCAACTTGCTAATTGTTTCTTTCATGCAATTTTTTATATCTTTATATCTCCTTTAGACTGTCTTAAAAATGTCAAGAAACAAACTGACTTAGCTTAGACATTATTTCCATCACAAAAATGTCATGATGGCTTTCTATTCTTGAGGAGACACCCATGCATTACAGTAAATAGGAGGGATAGGAGAGGCACTTACCTGGATGAAAATGCATGAGGGAGGAGGACTGGCCAGTGTTTCCCTTTGGAGGAATATATACTTGTCTTTGGTACTGGACCACACTTCAGTGGAAATTCATATTTATATTTAGAAGAGAATCTTTTAGTTCTTTTGTGGGTAAAGATTGGCCCAGAGAGACAAAGACTCACAGTAATTGAAGTCATTGAAAAGGTAACCATATTTTCAGCCCTAAGTAGTGGAGGGAATCATACTTGTATCAAATGTTCATAGGTATTTCCTGGGCAAATATTGTTACAGTGGTACTGAGTTAATTATCTTCTATGCAGAGATGTTTTATTGTTTTCTCTTGGTGGAGGCGGGCACTTGACACCCACTGATTTCCTATTGGCTGAATCAGAGCGCAGCTGAAGGACAGTCTAGGTATGGGGAACACAAGTTAGAACTTACCTTTCCTCTAGGTTTGATGGTGAGTTTTACAGGAGTCTGAAATGTTTGTCTAATTCTGTCGACCATTCACTGCCTTGTGAGAATCATCAGGAGAGAAAAAAAAGAAAATAGTTGGTAGCAACTAAAATGACATTTGGAATGACCTAATAATCATATACCATGTCACAGATAAAAGTAATTCCCCCCAACTCTCAAGTCTAGGACTAGAGTTATCTGGGTTGTCTCATTTAGCTTCAGTGCCCAGCCCCCACCCAGGAGGCTCCGAGCCTTTATTTAAGCAGCATTTTGACAAGAGATGCTTCATCACACACACAAATAAAAGTAGTTTATTAATGATGAAATGAAATGCACTGCAACTTAGAGCCTATTAAACATGATGTGCAGACATTTTGTCAATACAATTAAACCAATGAAAATGAAACAAAATACAATTTAAGTTAATTGAAAATTATTTTTTTCCAAAACAGCTTTAGTTTCCCCTAATTTAGTATTGTCATTTTCATCATATTTACCTTAATGCCATCATTATACATAAACTTTGGAGAATGCCGGGAGCTCTGAGCTATGTGATTTATGAGACAGTAAAAGATCATCTTCCATTCAGACCAGTGAACTAGTGAATCATATCCAACTTTATAGTCTCTGCAAAATATTTTATAAATTGACTTTTCTCACTCTATTACCATATCAATGCTACAGCACCATGTTAGTAAATAGTAGAAGAAACATTCTCTTATAATACCAATCTGTATCTTTATCTTTGAACAATCTCTTTCTCCACTTCTAGGCAAACAGTTTACAATCAGACTCTTTTGAAATAACACCGAGTAAAAACCCAGTCTAGATCATCCTGGCAAGAGAAAGAAGAGAAATCTTACCTTAATTGTTTTCCAATTCAACCTCATTGAGGAATTTGAACAAAGAAACTCCCACATGACTTTGGGCAAAAGAATGATATTAAAGTTTAGCCTGGCACTGATGGCTCATGTCTAGTGACTCAGGAAGCTGAGACCAGAGGGCTGAAGAAACTCTCATCTCCAATTAGCCACCAAAATATTGGAAGTGAAGGAAGGAGAGCTCCAGCTCCAGTAGTAGAGCTCTAGCTTTGAGCAGGACAGTCAGGGGACAGTTCCAAGGCCCTGAGTTCAAGCTCCAGTATATTCATGCACATCATTCTCAGATGGATTTCTGTGCTTAGAAAGATAGACATCTTTCCCACAAATTTCCCTCACACTCTTCTCTGTGAACATGACACCTCTCTTCTATATTTTCAAGCAACTACATCCAGTCTTCCAAGTCTTAAAAGTCACATCACATACAACCACCTCAGTATGCGGTGATAACTTCTCTGTGTTTTGTTTGCACTTGGTTAAATTGTAAATAATAACAATAATATTAATTAATAATAATGTATATCCATCTCCCACACCCAATAATGAGATAATGAAGCCAGTCCAATCTTGCATGTGTATTGATGTATTTGATTCAACAAACATAGGAATCTGGTTGAGCAATAGAGGCAGGATTAGCGCCACCATGAAACCTATTTGAAAGAAGCGGCCCATGATCACATTTAGATTTTTATTCCCTTTGACACTAAGCAGCCCACTTGCAAGGATAGAAATGGCTATTTACTAGGACACACGTGATTTCTACCTCTCTCCTCTCCTTATTTAGTTGGTGGTAATTGCATGTCCATAGTAATTTATACTTTTTCTTGAATGGATCAGAACAACAGTATGTTGGCACTACTTACATAAATTTCTCTCATCCTCCAGGTATACATGCAACAAATGAGGAAAAATACATATCTATAAATACTAGGTTTAGGTTTTTTTCTTCTTAAATTTTCCCCAAATAACTTTTGTGCTGTATATTATTTTCATACTGTCTTGTCTCTGGAACACTGGTAGATGTTCGGAAGTTTGGGTAGCTCTGCTAATATATTGGAGAGTTTTACAATAAACAAGGAAGTATATAGAACATTAAATTTTAACGGGCAAATAGATAATTCCCTCTCTGTGTGTGATGATTTGAGGTAATTGTAGTAATTGTTGAAATTAATAGGATATTAAAATTTAACTTGTGTCAGTACAAAGTGTGTGTTCCTTTAATAGCCAAACAATGAAGAGTTTATGTGGCTTCATAAAAGATCTGCACAGACTATCTCTACGTTTGAATTGTGGTTGTTTCTTTTTTTCCCCCCCAACATTTATGTCACAATGGCTTCACCTTATTGACTCAGACATAGGCATTATATCTGCTGAGACATCTTATGAGTTGCATAAGAAACTTCCACCTGATTTTACTTTTATCTAGGTCAAACATTTCAAGATTATATACCCTAGATACTTTAAGAGTGGAGGGATCAATGCATAAAAGGCGGGCTTGTTTTGATGATAATGTTCTCAAACATACTTGTACTATCTTTGAGTGAATTCATAACTTTGGAAATTTGTTATTGTATAATACTGTCTTTTTATTTTTCATTTGCTGGTATTGGAGGTTGAAGTCAGGGCCTATGCTTGGGTATTCCACCAGCCTTTTGTACCTTAGTTATTTTTGAGCTAGGATTTTCCTTTATGCAAGGGCTAATCTGGACCATAATCCCCCTATAGCCACTTACCCGAATAACTGGGGTGATTGGTGCATCCACTTATTCCCGGCCACCGGTGGAGATAGCATGAGTTCATGCAGGAACTTCACCTTACCCGTGTCATGTACGCTGTCTCTCATGACTTAAAGAACAACATTCTGAGGGCATGGGCTCAGAAGTTTTCAGTCATCTT
The DNA here is from genome assembly GCF_019054845.1 of Dipodomys spectabilis. Classification (NCBI taxonomy): domain Eukaryota; kingdom Metazoa; phylum Chordata; class Mammalia; order Rodentia; family Heteromyidae; genus Dipodomys; species Dipodomys spectabilis. The sequence goes on from NW_024870731.1 coordinate 38,887,709, forward strand.
TGGTCCTTTTTCCCCTTTCTCTTACTACTCTGGGTAATAACCGTTAAATCCTGATGTTTTACCTTCAACTGTTTTATTCATCTCTGAAGAAAATGGTGGATACTGTGAATGGACTGTTGTAGGTTTGCAAGTTTTCTGGAGAAGATATTGACTTGAGTCTGAGATTCATTCAACATTCTTACTTTTGAAAATTGTGTTTTTGTTTGACTTCTTCTTTTAAAAAATCTATGGTATTTCCTAACATTGGAGATTCAGATGTTTTTGCTTTTCATACATACCTTGAACCGTAGAGCATGTCTTTCATTGGCTCAATAGTCACATTTGCTCTTCAAATTCTGCTTCCTTATAATTCTATTATTTCCAAACAATAGAAACATGCTCACAAACATTTCTGGCTCCACTTAGCTTTTTCCTCACATTTTTGTTATATTTCATAGAGGTCTATAGAAACTTACCATACATACATGGAAATGTGGCATTTTAATGACTGTAGCAGGCACTGACCTGTATTGTTATAAACATTAGCTTATTTTGTGCTAATTATTTCATGTTTGTACAGCCCTTTCTGCCACTATTGTCATTGGTGGCTTACGATTAGAGAAAATATAGCATAGAGAAGAGAAATAACTTCTCTTTGGCCATACAGCTATTAAGGATGGAATGAGGGATGAGCACAGACCTCAGGATTCATTTTCCTTAGCCTTTATCTTCCAGGGTCTTACATTCTATCTTCCCATGTTTTTTACTCTCAGGAGACAATTCATAACCAGAAATCAGCAATACTTGATTCAAAGGCTACATATTGGATACAAGGTGTCAGCTAAGATCCCTCTTTTAAGAGAGACTGACTCAATCACAGCTTAAAAAGATCTGTATCTAAAATGAAAAAGAGATAGGTACTGGTGGCTAATGCCTGTAATCCTAGCTAGTTGTGAGGCTGAGATCTAAGATCAAGGCTCAGAGCTAGCCAAGGCAGAAAATTCCATAAGACCCTTATCTCCAGTTAGCCAGAAAAGTCCTGGAAGTAGAGGTATAGCTCCAGTGATAGAGTTCCAGACTTGAGTAAAAGATGCAAAGCAAGAGCATAAAGCCATAGGTCCAAGCCCCCAATGCTGGCAAAAAGAGAAGAAAAATGAAAACAAGAAAGAACCATCCTGATTACATGTGTTTGTCTGTGATAGCATTTTGTGAATATTTGTGTTCTTATCAGCACACAAACACAGGTACATCATGCGATTCAATCAAATATGTAATGGATTTTAGGACTGTAGTCTTTGAAATGTAAACATCACTGTGAAATTCACTCCTAGTGTGTGTTTAGCTTCATTAAAAGCCAGGGTCGTTGTAGGAGCTGTTAGGATATTTTAATGTGATGCCACACTCTAGTTATAGACTGTGAAGTAACTCTCCTCTGTGGAGAAGTCAAAACAGGAATCCCCATTGACTTTTAGGGAACTTTTAGAAGATCGGGTACTTTGACTTGGTCCACTCATGGTAAGAGAGGTGGTAAGCTGGCAGAAACCGTTTCATTTTATTTACTGGCCATTACAGTTGTAAAATACTGCAGACATGAGCCTCACATAAATCAGTGCCCCTGAGATGAATGGGCCTGGAGCAAGGCTTCCAGCCAAGGTTTCCTCACCTCGGCTCTCTCTCTCTCCTGTGCTCTTGCTCTGTCTTTGGCAGCCCTTCTAAATTTATTACACGTTTAATTCTGAATAATCCTAAATCAGAAAACATAAATAGAGGCCCAGAGCTTTCAAGATGCAAGCCACTTTGGAGGTTATATGAGTTTGGTTGTCTATATCTGCATCCTTTCCGACACGTCCAGAAGCAGCAGCAGCAACAACAAAATAGCACTGCTGAAACTCACTTCCAAGAGAGGAATTAGAGGTCTTTGTAACTGAACAGACCAAATCTACATCAAGCTTCAGGCGAGGCTTGATCTAGTAGTTCAAAAGCATCCTTCAATGAGCAGTATGACTTTCAATTACTGTACTTTTTTTTTTTCTTTACAGTGTATCCTTCCTTCCTTCACTCTTGTCTTGTTTATGGCTGTCAGCCCAGGGGGATGGTACTCACTGATTTCATTTATCACAGTCCACTCTGTTTGGCAGTGCAGATAATGCTACCCAACTTCATGGCCTCTTTACAAATGAAAAATCCTAAGGATGAAAGAAATAGGGTGAAGTCAAGGGAGAAGCCAACTCCTGACCCCGAAATTCATGTTGTCTTCCCTGTGACTGAACTGACAACAGAATGTTGGAAGAGAATCGGCAGGAGGGAAGAAAAAAATGTATTCCACAGCAAACGCTCTGTGATGATGTTGATTTTCCTAAGCTCATTGGATGGCAGGAGACAGTACCAGCAGGGAGTGAGGGAAAGGGGGAGTTTGTTCACCTCAATCTTTCCACTGTGAGTGGCAGTCCTTGAGTAGATCCAGAACTTAAGATCTACTTGAGCAATCACAGATCTGGCTCTTCAGAGAATTTGTGCTCTGACCTTTACGTTCTCTCTGATGTTTTCTTATGTTTAGTGACTTAATGGCTGCTTGAACTTCTGACTGCAAATCGAGACATCGAGAATGTATACAATACCCAAAGAAGCAACTGAAGTGATTAATTCGCACATGCAGACATGGAGAGACAGCTGCATTTCTTCCTGGCTTGGGCACATCACTTCTACCTAATTCTTGAGGTCATCCAAAGATGACTCTTTAAATTGGGCACCAGTATAGTGGCAGGCCTTTTGAGAGGGTGTGTTCCCATCCTCGGTGGTGATTACATCGTGTTAGAACTGGTCAGCTCTTTTTGGGTAAGGTGTGGTTTATAGTATTTACTGAGGCCCTGAAGTAGGTCAGACGATCCGATCCTCTGTGTGCTGGCGATATTTGTGAGCACAATGGATAGAAATTACTGTCCCCTTTGCATTTATAATGTCACATAAAGAAAATCAGTGAAAAATGGTGCATCAAGTGGTATGAAGGAAGAGTAGGAGGGGGATTAAAGACAGGAGAGGAATCTATTGGATTTTGGTTTGGGCTAATAGGCCGGAGAAAGAGCTGGTACCTGATTCCTTCCTCCTTTCTTAATCTGAATCCATAGTATGTATTTCTGTCTCTGGTGATACTCTAGTGTTCCCACTTGGGCTTTCTTTGGGCTATGGAGCCCAGTAACGCACAAGCACAGTGGAATGCAAATGCTGAAATCTGGATCCACAGCCCTTATGTTCCATTCCCTCATCCAGGATTTGGTTCAGTATGGCATCTTCTAGAATAGTAACTCTTGAACCTGGTTCATGTCAAATGTCAAATGTCAGAGAAGTTTTCCCAGTAAGTGTGAAGAGGCCCACCTTGTACTTCTTAGGGAATGCATCTGAAATGGAAATGGGGAATGTGTGTGGTTTTTTTTTTGTTTTTTTTTTAGCACTTTAGGAAATACCTTTTATTTTGTCTCTCCATTTCATGACTCACTTTTTAGAAACACCACTTTCAAGTACGAACGAAGGTTTGTTTAAAGATGATGTCAGTAAAATCCATTTCACATTGCTGTATAGTTTTGTGAGTGGAATTCTTATTAGAACCAATGAATCCATTTTAATGAATATAAATAGATAGAGCACAGGGAACTTTTTAAGGGGGTAATGGAGTTGAAGAAAGCAAGATGTAGTGGTTTTTCTAAACCATTCAAATGTCATTTGATCAAAGACGGCCTTCTGATTCCTAGGAGTTAACTCTCCATGTCTTTTCAGGTCTGAGGATATATTTTTTTCTCTGTAGATGAAATGAGAAGAATCTGTGATCCCCATGAAATTGTGCAAAGAAGCTGAAAACAGCAAACATTCCTGGTGTGCCAAGTGCAAATGTATAGCACAGTGTAGCAGTGAACAGTGACGTCTTTAGGTCTCAACTCCTGGACTTGGCCCAGCTGAGACTTGAGGCAAAAACACATCATAGGCAGCTCAGACGTTTTGGTCTTAATGGTTGAAATAGTCTCAACGGGACACTTCTAGCCTGTTACAACTTAAAAAAAAAAACAATGGTGGTAACAATTTATTGTAATACAAATTCTGAGGATTTGTTTTTCTCTTTCTCTCAAAGTACTTCATACTATGATCACTCTTGTCCTAGTGACAATGTGAGATGACATAATGCCTATTTGATCTTATCTTATAACATAGTCATTATAATGGTCGGACCTGGGGTTGAACTCTGGGCCTGGGCACTGTCCCTGTGCTCTTCAGCTCAAGGCAAGCACTCTACCCCTTGAGCTACAGCACCACTTCTGGTTTTCTAGTGGTTTATTGGAGATCAGAGTCTCACGGACTTGTCTGCCCAGGCTGGCTTTGAACTGTGATCCTCAGATCTCAGCCTCCTGAGTAGCTAGGATGACAGGCGTGAGCCACCGGCACCCAGCTGTGTGTTTGCTTTAAGTTTTTAACCAATACTTGGGACTCACTTTAACTTTCTAATGTATACTCAAACCATAGAAATTCTACTCTTCTCATGGCCCAAGCCAAACTAGAGCTGGGCTCCCCACAAAGAGATGGTAGTGCACACGCATCCTACGGGAATGATGAAGAGGCTTAGCTGTAACCACTCCGGTAAGGCAGGAGCCATAGGAACATTCGTTGTCGGTGTAACTTAGAGAAGTGTCTATGGCCGAAACTGCAAACAGGCATGGTCCTTTACCACCGGTGCTTGGACCAATGTGTTTTAGCTCTTGGAGTAAGTTTGCTCCAACGAAGGTAATTGGTTATCCATGAAACATTTTAACCCCTCGCAGTGGGTGAGAGGAACTTGTAGCAGGGATGCTAAAGACACATACATGAGAATGCCTTCCACAACAAAGAATTCCCTAGTCCAATCTCAGTAGTGTAAGGTAATTCAGGAGGCTGAAATCTAATGACTAGATGAAGCTTGAAGCCACTATGGGATGGAAAATCCACGAGACTCTTATCTTCAACTAACCACCAGAAATTAAAGCCAAAAATGGAAGTGTAGCTCCAGGAGTAGAGCACCAGTATTGTGTGAAAAAGCTAAGGGATAATACACAAGCCCTGAGTTCAAGTCCCACTACTGGTATACAGAAAACAATAGGAAACTAAAACAAAAACAAATAACAAAATGTCAAAAGTGTCAAGACAGAGTTCTGGTTTAGACAAATAGTTTCATTTGTCTGATTTTTTTCTACCATCTCCTTTTATGCAGGTAATTTCTCATAGGAATGATGTAATGATATAAGTGCCTGAAAAGTACTAAAGTTTGAGCCTGAGTATTTATAGTACTTTGTCAAATCAGAAAGTGATTCAGTTATATATAGAGATAGGTAGGTAGGTAGGTAGGTAGGTAGATAGATAGATAGATAGATAGATAGATAGATAGATAGATAGATAGATAGAAATGTATAAGTTTGAATATAGGTTTGAACATAGATTTGATATGTAGATTTGAAGAGGGTTTGGAGCAGAAAAATATACTTCATGTTGTCAATGGCATTGAATGGAACCATTGAGAGGGAAAGAAATTGTATTTGTGTGTTGTGTATAAATATAATTCTTTCCTGTGTCATAGCAGAATAGAGTATCCCTTCCCACACCCTCTACCATAATGTTTCTTGTAAGATGAGAATGCATAGTTTTAATTTATAGCTCTGTAGGAAGTCACGTCTCTAGCAAGTCAAAATAGGTGTTAAAGATAAGCTATTTCTTAAAAACTGTGTGACCATTTTTCAGAACTATCTCTTCCTATCTAATATTAAAATACGTTGTGTGAAAATAATCTGAAGCTTGCTGGAGAAGGAAGGGAAAAAGGAAGGAAGGAAGGAGGAGGGAAAGAGGGAGGGGAAGAAAATAAATACATCTCTGTATCACTTCCTGAAATAATCAGGACCAAATAGAATTCTCTGTCATTAACTGTTGAGTCATAAACACATGTCACCAAGAGCAGGGAAAGCCCCATCTGGAATGGGAAACAAATCATGACAAGAACAAGAGTCAGAAATGTGATCTAGAAGGCCTGAGGGAATCCGGCTCTTACAGTAGTCCTTGCCACCACGATGATACTGATCTAATCAAGTCACACACACACAGCACCAAGAATTGGGTTTGGAAACACCGGGAAAATTACTCATCACAGCTTTCTCTAATAGCTGTGACTCACAGGCACATTCCGCCAAACTGTTCTTTCTGTTCATGTACCAGGAGCTTTCTTGAACTCCTGAGTCAGACAAATGCAGAGAAGTTCAAGTGGAAGAGTGCTTTTGCTCTCTTTGGTGGTTCTCAAACTGGGCTGCGCATCTGCTGTGGACACAATGTGTATCCCCAAGGACAAATGTTGGAGGGTAACCCCCAGGGGGAAGGTATTTGAAGGCAGATTTTTGTGAGAGGTCATCAGTCTACAAAAGTGACACCTCTGTAGTTGGTATCAGTGTCCTCCTCAGAGGGAACACAAGCAAGTTTGCTTTCCATCCTCTGCCATGGCAGAGCAGAATAAGAAGACAAAGCAGGACAGGGAATGTACCCAGATAATCAGTTTTGCTTGGACCTTGATCTTAAATTCCTCAGCCTCTAGGGACTGGGAAGGTGGCTCAGTGGTAGAGCGCTTGCCTTGCATACCTGAGGCCCTGGGTTCGATTCCTCAGCACCACATAAGCAAAAAGAAAAAAGCCGGAAGTGGCACTGTGGCTCAAGTGGTAAAGCGCTAGCCTTGAGCTGAAGAGCTGAGGGACAGTGCCCAGGCCTAGAGTTCAGGCCCCAAGACCAGACCACCTCCCCCAAAAAAATTCCTCAGCCTCTAGAAATATGAGAAAAAAATTATTTAAGCCATTGGTTTGTTATTATACCTGATCTAACAGCCTGGATTGACTTAAGCTAGTACTGACAGTACTGGGGTTACTTAGATACTGCTGCTGAAGCTATTTCTCTGCCCTACCTCTACCATCATTCCCTCATTTAATGGCTTTGGGAACAGCCTGGAACCTCTAAGTGTTATACAACCCCAAATGTCTCTATGGGGAAGTAGCCTAGTTAATGCCTAACCCAGGAATCATAAAAGTTACAAAGCAGAACCAGGAGAAGTCTTTCTCTGTTTCTCTTTTTCTCACTCTCTGATTTCCCACTTTGTTGTGTTTTCTCTCTGTGAAGCACATTAAGAAGCCTCAGGGACATGGAACATTGTAACATTTGGTAACAATGATTACCTTTTCCTTTCCAACACTTTTGCCTTCACCAATCCATTCACTCCATCCAACCAGCAGAATCAAGTCTGTTGGTGATTAAATAATCATGGTGCACTTCCCAGCTAAACAGCTTCAATAACTTGGCAAATTCACTCAGTAAGAGGCATATGATTCTCCTAGACTCTGAGCTCAGAAAACTAAAATCAAATAAATCAGGACTGACAATGACAGAAAATCCTAGTGATTTCTGATGCTAAAAGAAAAAAAAATCCCACTAGAATGTCATATTGACCTTAAAACAATTATCCATGCTATTTTAAGAGTGATATAGTATTTTCTTTGCCATGATATTTTAGTGATGGTTAACTTGATACTGCAGACTTGTCAAAGCCCACCTAAGGTACAGCTCAAATGCTGAATCTTAAGATATGCACACACAAAATATATCAGTGGGTCTTAAAATGGAATGCAAAATGGGACCACAGGCTTAAGTCTATTACAGATATGTTCCTGAACTCACCAAAGGAGATGGAGGGGGAAAATGTTGACTTAAGCAACACTGAGATCAAGTGGAAGTTGAGGACTCCAAATGATAGGAACTGTACATAGGCACTGATCATGTTATCTCTTATAGAGAGTGAGTTAACAGTTGTGAAGCATTCTACACATGTACTGGAACTGCAGTTATGTAGATAGATGGTGGATGATGAATGGTAGTGGGAGCCATCTCTGTTGGAGTAGAGGCTCGAGGCCGTAAGTAAGCAAGAAAGAGCAGCTCAGTGATTCTGACATCAGTATAGCATCAAGTTATATTAGTATAGATATGTATGCAGTCACTGATTGATAACACATACATGTGTATATACCAGCTCTGTCCATGGAGAGGACATGGAACACAATATCACTCCAGAAGCAAAGAACACGTCAGATGATCTGATAGCCATGTTTAATGTCTTTGTCCAATAGAAAACCAAGGCTGCCTGGAGAAATTGTTGCTTCTATCTAGGGAACCTACAAGACGAGCCTGAAAGGCAAAAATAAAAAGGGTAGAGTATGCGTAATGTGAACATAGAAGCCAACTAAGAGCTCTGAATGGCCAAAGCTAGAACAAATTGAGAAATGATATGAATCCTACACTGAAACTGGAGAACTACACGGTATAAAGTAGTGTTCCTGAGTTCATACTGTGCATGTAGATGACTAGCAAGTATGTAAGCAAATGAGAAAGGCAATCAAACCTCTTAAGTAGGAGAATTCTTAATGACTGACGTGGACATTCCCTCTTCACAGAAGTGGAAAATAACACCCCTCCTCTTATGTGTGATTGTAAAAGATTCCTGCTAGGAGAAGCGTGGAAAGTAGGGAGAAAGAGTTGCTGTGCAGTACGGAGAACTGATGTATATCCTCTGCCCTGGTGAACAAGGTAAACACCAGCAAGCATGCCATGTTGGTAGCATGTACCACTAAAGAGCTCTCACCGAGCTCTTCCCGTAAGGAAGAATCAGACAAGTCCAACGAGAGGGACATTCTATGTGGAACTTGACCAGTTCCCTGAAAATTGCCAAGGTCACTAGTACACTGAAAGCAACAGAAACAGCCATATCCAGGAGGAGCTGACATAGGACAAATAAATGTACTGTGATCTCCAATATGGGATCCCTAGGACAGAAAAGAAAAAGAGACTAAAAACTTACTGTGAAGTTCGTTTTTTTTTGACATAACAACTTGTACATCTCATTGTTGCAATGGGTCCACTTGTATCCCTATTTAAACGATTTGTTTTTTCCCTTCCCCTACACAAATTATACCAACACGGGGGGGTTGTGTGTGTGTGTGTGAAGGATTGGGTAGGGGGGGGGGTAAGGGGGTGTTATGGGAAGGTAGGAGGCAACAATGCTTGATAAGAAATGTGCTCATTTTCTTGCCCATGTAATTATAACCCCTCTGTATGGTAATAATAAAATAATAAAAATAAAAAAGATGCATACTCATTACCTTACTTATGTAACTGTAACTTTTCTGTATATCACCTTTATAATAAAATTTAGATAAAAAACTTACTGTAAATCAAGCATGGACATTCATGATTGTGTATCATTTTAAACATCCATCATCACAGAGGTATCATATTCATCTTACATGATGATGTTTTGGAATCTGCGTGTTTCAATGATCTTTGAAACTTTGCGAAAATATGCAAGTGTTCTAAAATATAAATTAACACAGAAGACAAGCAAAGAAAGCAAAACATCTATTCCTTAGAATGCATTCAGAAAATCATTTGTCTTGGGAGGGACTTGCATGTGTGGTTTGTTTTAGATAAGCTTCAACATTCCAAGGTTGGGCTGGCTGTCATGGTACCTAGTTCTGTATTCTGTGTTCTGTATTCTGTATTACTTGGGTGATGGGATCTTATTCTGGTCTTCATACAAGTTTCAACAGTGGCAGCGAATCCCCACACTTCAGGATTGTGTATCTCTACCTTCCTAGTAAATAAGTAAACTAGGGCTAGAAAAGATGAAAATAACCTCAGATGGCAGCACCCGCTTTTGGGATCTATGTCTCTCTCCCTTTCCTTCCCCTATCAGACCATGCACTTGGTAGGTAGACCTTTTTAAAAGGCATGTCCCTCCCCCTGCTTTCACTGTATTTGATGTTGGTATAATTTGTGGAGGGGAAGGGAAGAAACAAATTGTTCAAATAGGGATACAGGTGGACCCATTGCAACAATGAGATATACAAGACGTTACCTCGAAAAATGAACTTTACAACTTCGGTGGAGGGTGTGTTTTGGGGGGAAAAATGGGAAGGGAATGGAAGGGGAAACAAAGGAGGAGGCAACAATGCTTGATTTAAAAAAAGGTACTCATTACCTTGCCATGTAATTGTAACCCCTCTGTACAGTAGTTTCACAATAAAAAAAAAATCTTAAAAAAAAATGCATTGGTTCTAGATGTCTGATGCAGTTCAAGGTGGAACCCCTTAAACACAGATGCAACTGACTAGGGATCCATTCTCTTCCCCATACTTGGGGACTTTTAGCTTTTTATTTGAGTGTGGGTTATATTCTTGGTGAGAGAAAAAGTCTTTTTACTACTGCTCTTTTTGTAAAGATATTCAGACCGGTTCTATGCAAATTGGTTTTGTCTTTGAGGTAACAAAACAGTCAGAACCTATTGCAATGGTACATTAAAAATAAAAGAGAGAGATTCTCTGCACAGCTATAAGGTTTGAAACCAGTCAGCTCCAATGAGACGAATCAAGTCTTTATGCTCAAGGGTCTGTTTGGCACACATTTGTCACAACCACACCGACACACATTGAGGTTCGGCCCGTCAGGTGGGGGTGCTTTGCAGTGCTTTAGTGCTTCAGAAATCCTCAGCTGGACAAACAGAGCCACATTTCATTATGGCTAGTTGCTGAATATGGCTGAGGAGAGAAAAATGCCCTTGCATTTTCTTTGAAGAACCTATAACAAGATAGAACAAGCAGATAGGATGTGGCCCTGAGGTGACTTTAGCGTGTAACTCTTTTAAAAAGTTCTCGAGGCGAAATTACCCTTAGTCTTTGATTCAGCATTTTACAAGCTAATACCAGAACATCTACTTAGACTTTATTAAAAACTCCTGAGAGGACTGTAATCATGTTTCTGGAAATATTTCTTTCAAAGAATTCGAAATGCCTGGAAAGAAAAATACCAGGTACTTTAAGTACATTCTGTTGAAAATTGCATTTAATGTTACTCAGCGTGAGTGGAGTTTTAACTTAGGGGTAGTTATTAGGGGGGCAGAGTGGAGGGAAACAGCAATGTTTTGTTGATTAGTGAATGAGTACACAAATGTATGTGCCTTGTAGATAACCAGAGCTTACACTACAATGCCTTATTTTTCTGAACCCAAATAATTTTGTAGAGACATGGACATACTTTTCTACACAGCAAGTAGCAACTGCAGTTGCCACATTGATGTGAACACCAGTTCGTTTCTTGAGACTAGCCTTCCCTATCACAATGTTTCATTCCCCTATTCTAGCTGTAACTTCCTAGGTCTGTAACCTCTAAGCCTTGAACCTTTCCGAGACTTGGAGTCCTTGTATGTGAAATGGAAACAATTATAGAACGTAGCTAACAAGTTTTCTGGGATATTAGCAGCAAACTATAGTCAGGAAAATCACCTAGTTCCTGACGTCTAGTGTTAAAAAAAAAACAAAAAAAGCAACAGCATTAGAAATTGTGCTTGGTGTGATTTTATGGTGATGATGAAGCACACAGCTAAATCTTGTGATTCCCTGATTGTCAATAGTCAGGTATGGCTTAGCCTGAGTTTTCTAGCACTAAATCCGTTTATTCTCTGCTTCTGATCTACCATGACCAGAAAACTGAGGGGGGGAGGGGTTGTAGTGTCTAACCAATACTTGGGAACTAGTTGACTCTAAGAGATGTAAGGTTGTAATCTTAACATAGGAATTTAGAGGCAATCTTTCTTTATCCTCTGAATTTTTAAAAAGAATTTGGGGCTTTGTTACTTGTGAGAATTACTGGAAATTTGATTTGTTGCTCAGTGTAATATGGAACATGACTCATTTAATCCCACAGTCTTTCTTGTGATATATAACCTCCACATTTATTTTGGAAGTTGAAAACCAATTTCCTCTTTTTCTTTTAATAAGTTTTTTTTAAAATATCATTTCAGTTAGTGGGCAAAAGAGAATAAAAGATTGTAACTAATTTCATCATTCTCACACAGGATTTGGTTGTAGTGTGGTGTTTTCCACTGTAATTCTTAGACATAAATACAAGAACCTAATAGGTCCTTTCCATTACAGAACACAGGATTTGCAAAGGGTAAGAGCAGCCTGAATCCTAAAAGCTTTAACTTGGATATTCTAAGGGAAAGGGAACAATCTTACCCATGAACTCAGTACTTAGTCAACAAGAGGATACGAGATGTTAATTTTTTTTCTAGTAAATTTATTAGCCAGTTTCACAAAGAATAAAGGAAGCAAGGAAGACATCACTGTATTAATTTATTAATGGTCACAGTAAGTATTTCTTTATACATATTTTAATCAGGACTTGATACCTTACTCAATTACAGGCTGAGACATCATTTTTCCAAACAGGTTAAACACCACATATGGCTTAATCAAACTGTGAAATAAATTGAAGTTATGGCATGTGATAATTGTGAGTTAGCACATATACCCACATGGATGATTTGGACACTAAAAATTTAAAACCTGTCCAGGTTTCTTTTTCTTTTTTTTTAATATCAGATTTTTCTCATGACCTGCTGGAGTTTGTTTTGGCCATTTTTACCAGTCCTACTTTAGTAATATTTATTTCAAATAATAGATATTTTATTGAATTGAAAAATAAGCTTAGGGGCTGGGAAGGTGGCTCAGTGGTAGAGCGCTTGCCTTGCATGCATGAGGCCCTGGGTTCGATTCCTCAGCACCACATAAGCAAAAAGAAAAAAGCCCGAAGTGGCGCTGTGGCTCAAGTGGTAGAGCGCTAGCCTTGAGCTGAAGAGCTGAGGGACAGCGCCCAGGCCCAGAGTTCAGGCCCCATGACCAGACCAAAAAAAAAAAAAAAGAAAAATAAGCTTAGCTTGAGCAATGCTATTTAGTAATATATTAAATGCTAGTTGTTGAGATTAAGAAAATCTGGAGCTAGGAATTCTCATGTACTTTTATAGCAAGAGAATGATGCATATTAGTGTTAGAGGAATGCACTCCTAATAATAGACATAGAAGAGTAATCTCTCTTCAAATGCTCTTTTTTTAAAAAAAGAAAGTAATTATGTATTTTAAATAAAAAAAAGAATAAAATCATTATGTGCAAATCTGTTTATGACTTAGGAGAGCCATTAGCAAAACAGTGCGTCATAATCAGTCATACATAAACAAAACATTTTTTTAAATTCCATCATTTGTATATGAGATGTCATTTGTTCTTGATTTCAATGAATGATAATGCTTTGATCAGTCTTTTGTGTGGCTAATGTTAATTATCATCATGAGCTGTAATTTACAAAATTGCAAACATCTCTACCACTAAAGGTCAGGACTAACTTGAAAGGTTTCGAAGTAAGAAGTGCCAGCTTTGTGCCAGGGTTCTGGGAAGTGCATAGCTAAGTTTTTCTCTGTTCTTTCCTCCTATTTTCTGCCTCTCCTTCTCTCTGTCTTGACTTCATTCTGACTCCAACCCAGCTGTACCATCCAGAACATTCTGACTCCTAACCTGACCTTTACTTTATAGTTTCACTGCTCTGATCTTGATGTCAGTTCATCAGCTATGGGTGGGAGGGAGGGGAGAGGAGGAGAAGGGGAAAAGGGGAGAGGGAGACAGAGAGAGCTACCTTTCTCTCTGGAAAATTTCTTCTTTGGATTGGCTGTGAATCTATTTCTTTCATTGGATAATAAATGACTTAAAATCCACTTGTATCTCTGATGCTTATTTCAGTTGATTTTCAAAGTCAAGCTGAAAATGACTCTCCGGTTCACCACGATAAATCCATTAAGCAGGCATATTTGTGGCCCAAGTTTCTGATAAAGTGCGTCCATGATGAAAATATAATTATATGTGAATTGTTCTGACTCCCTGGTCATCCATAAATATCAAACAGCCTCTCTTCAAAGCTCCCTGTCCTCTACCTTTCCATATTGTAATTGGCAATGCCTATATAACCCGTAAAGGAAATACTCAGTATTTGACAACTTTTATTCTTTTGGGCTTTGACCATAAAATGGTCCTGTTAAACCCCATCTTCGGCTTGGCACTCCCAAAGGCCAACTGGAGTCTTTCTTCCAGGTCACTCTGTATCAAAATTCATCTCCACCTTGACTTGAGGCTTATTAGAGGATGCACACCGCAATACTCTTCTTCTTCTCCTTTTTTATTGTGACAATAGTGGTTGTCTCATGATTCATTTCCCGTCTAGGGACTTATTATTTTGTTGTCATTTTATTTAGTCATTGCTTGCATTCCCCCCCCCCCAACCCGGCTAAGTTCTCTGCTTCCCATGTCCCTGCTTCATTCATGACAAGACAAATGGACAATCATTTATTCTGCATGTGGTTTTGTAAGTGACAGAGTAAAGACTCATCCAATGAGAAGAAGGGCCGTTAGAGACATTCATTAAATCCCAAGACTAACTGAAACTGCTGTTAGGGAATACAATTGGACCTAGTTCATTCAGTGTGAAGAACCAGGTACGTAAGTGAAATGCAGGGTGGGTGGATATTAGTGGAAAACTCATCAGATGGAAAAAGGCCAGCAAAGGGTCTGGAATAAGTTGCATGCAGCAAAGCAGGAAGTCTGGTTTGGAGCATGGAGTTGCATTTATGTCCAGATAGAGCCCTGTGACTTTTCAGGAGCTGGTCAACTTGGAGCATTGTGTCCAAATAGGATTTTAGGCAGAAATAAGTGGTAAGTGGAAAATTGATCACAAAAGCAGCCAAAGTGTACCGCTTCCCTGTACCTGTGGGGTCTTCACTGTGGTTCCTCAATTCTCCCACCAAGAATTGACGTATTCTCCCCTTCTTAAATCTTGGACTCTTTTCAGGCTCACCACTTCCACTGGTGAATAGAACGTGTCTAAATGACAGTAGCTCTGTTTCAGGCCTAAACAACAAAGGATCTGAGGCCTTGCACGCTTCCTCCTGCTCTCATGGAAGCCAGAAGCCACTCAGCTGGCCCAAGATCTGAGGTCTTGCACGCTTCCTCCTGCTCTCATGGAAGCCGGAAGCCACTCAGCTGGCCCAAGATCTGAGGTCTTGCACGCTTCCTCCTGCTCTCATGGAAGCCGGAAGCCACTCAGCTGGCCCAAGGGTGAGAGACGGGAGAAGCAGCACTTCCTGAAGTCAGCTCATCAGTCCCCAGACACGTGAAGCTGAACCCACTCCTTCATGAGTCTCACCAAGAAGAAAGAAATTGCTGATAGGCAGAATGGGGTGTTTTCGTTCATGATACTTCTTTGGGGCAGCAAATGTGGAAAATGTTACTTAAGCTTCAATATGAGCAATGACAGTTCTGCTTAATGAAAGAGATGGTTTCAGACTTAGATGCTGTGTCACATGGTGAGATCCTGATGCCTCAGTATCACCTGCAGCTATGAAACCAAATCATTATTGACTAAGATAATATAGCCCAGGAGTCCACTCCTTTTTTTCCCTAAGGTATCAGACAGTCTCAGAATTTAAGATGAGAATAATAGCTACAGCTCTAGACTTCAGCATGTAGAACATATGGAAATTACTAGAATCAGTACATTGAGAAAATCACATCAATTAAACTGCTTTCCTATTATTAAACACCATGGACTAACTAACAGAGAATGTTGGTCCAAAGAAGTCAAAATTATAAATAAAATTATAAATTATAAATAAAAGTATAAATCCTTTCAAAATTATAAATATTAATTAAATGACTCAGAAAATATACTTAAAATGAAAAGTATCAAATACTGGTGAGGATCTGGAGAAATTAGAACTTTATACAACTATTGATGGGAATGTAAAATGATGGACCCACTATGGAAAAACACATGGAACTCTCTCCAAACACTAATAGAACTATCCAAAGGCTCAGCAATCCCAGTTCTAGATACATATCAAAGATACTGAAATCAAGATCTAGAAGAGATAGCTTCCATCCTGCTGCATTATTCACAGTGGCGAAAATATGGAAACAACCTAGCTCTCCATATGTGCCAATGTGGTGTAGACACACAATGGGATATAATTCAGCAAGAAGTCCTTCTATATGAGACAAAATTGAATGAACCTGGAGGAATATTAGCCTGTGTGAGAAAAGCCAGAGACTGAAAGAAAAAAAATACAACATGATTCCACATATCTGACATATCAAAACAGATAGAAACAGTAGAATGATATGTTGCCAGCTGTTAGATGGGGAGAGAAATGGAAAGTTGCTGTTCAGTAGGTACAGTTTCACCTGTGTGAGAAAAGTATGTTGTAGCATCCTGATGAACAGCATTGTTCCTGAGGTCAGCATTGCCTCATTGTAATTGTAAGATTTGTTAAGAGAGCGGATTTTATAATAGGTGTTTTTAGCACAATAGAAAAATGACACAACACGCTTAATATGAACTCATATGAGCTTCAGTTTATTATCCCTAGTGTCATAGATATGAGATTAAACCACTGGACTACTCAAACGTAAAAGTTCAGGGAAGGAATGTAGAGATTACAGAGTACAATTAGAGATTATTTGTCATTTTGTAAACCTTGAAAGTTCTGGTGAGGTTTTCCAAACTGGAAACACAGATCTTAATTTTTAGAGGCTCTTTATTAACATCTATTAGCTGCACAAGGGAGAATTTCATTGAACTATTCTCATACGTTCATGCAAAAATATCCCAATCATACTCACCCCCCTTCCTTCACTCTGCCTCATCCCTACCCCCTCGTCCTTCTTGTGACAATGCCTATTCCTCTCTCCCTCCTGGTGTAATAATATAATGAGTACTTTCAAAAGCAAAATTAGTAGAGACTACTTATCTCCAGGCCAAAATAATGTGGCTTTAATTTTGCAAAAATCACATAGCTTAAGATCTCTTCCCATTTTTCTTCAGGCACCCTTATTATTGCTCTTCCGGAAGCATATTTCTGTTGCTAAGACATTTTTTCCCCTAAAATATTTTTATGAGGCTCATGATCTATTTTCTGCTAATTGGTAAGAAAGCTATGACTTCAATTAGTCTTCAGGAGAAGAAATGTAGAAATGTCATCACAATTTTTATTTTGCACCTACAAAAGGTTGATTATCAATCGATGGAACAGTTTTTATAACAACCCATGAGAAGAATTTCTGCAGTAGCACTGGCTACCTGTTTTTCTCAATGCGTGTGTTCAGGCATAGTGTGAACTCATGCAAGCAGTGTTAAGACTTCCTCCGTACTCAGGGAACGTGTAAGTCAGTTAGCTATAGGGTTATGACCTAAGAACGAGAGAGCTGAAAGACTCGGCAGTACACGCAGCTCTATAAAGGGCAACTGTAACATTCTTTATACAAACAACGTCACACGATTTTAGAAAACATGAGCTTATAATTTAGTGTAGCTTGTGAAGTCCTTCTAGAAAGATGTGAGATTTGAGCTTGAAGGATGTAAAAGGAATCTATCTAGGAAATGAAATCCAGGGTCCTTCCAAGCAGTAGTAGAGAGAACACAAACAAAATTTGGCCCGTCACTGTGAAATTCAACGAGGCCACAGGGAGACCTGGCGTGGTAACAGCAGAATATGTAGAAATTAGGTCAACGCCAGGTGGGCAAGAGTGTGAAAACGTTTCCTAGCCATTCTGATGGCATAGGAAATTACATTAATTCATGGTCAAGTTTACCCCGATGAAATGGATTCTGTAGACAAAATAACGCTCTCACTGCAGACCAGTGGTGTTCTCCCACTCAACGCTCCATGATAATTCAGCCTTGAACTGTGGTCACTTCTGTGACCTTCATCAAATCTAATTAATCTGGGTCTCATAGTTTGGATCCACACTCTCCTTCAAAGGCCTTTGGATTAAAGGGATAGTCTCTTTGGTGGAATACTTAGAAGGTAAGTTTTCATCAATGTCGTTAGGTCACTGGGAGCATGGTACTGGAGGCCTTTATGAACCCAGCCCCTTCCTTTCTCTCTTTCACCCCCCAGCAATGACAGTGAAGCCGCTTCACTAGGCCACAACACCATCCTGTCACTGTGTGACTTCCTGTTCAGCCATCGTCCCTTGCTCACAGGCCCAAAAGACATTGTTGGTTCAGCTGACCATGGATGCACACTTTTTATAAAAGCTGATGGTGTGAAGTACTTTGTTACATACAGTTCCAGAAAGATGACTACTATATATACTAACCCTGTAGGAGAACACAGGATAATTGGTACAAAATGTGTGCGGTCTAAGCCATTGTGTCTTCCGTAGCAGACCACATCCATGCCACCTAAAAATCTCCTTATTTCCAGAGTAGGAAGGCAATGTCATTGTACCTATTCCATCTATTAACTGACCTGCCAATTCTATTTTCTTTAAACTGTGGTACCTAGTGTTACTTGTGGTATAATGGAGAGACTCGGTTGATTGTTGAATGGCTGAATGAATGATCTCTATTGAGGATGCTACCACCAGAATACCTCTGAGTAGCACCAGTAGGTGGAGGGAAGACCTTTCCATGAAATTTGGTGTTGATTAGTACTGCTTGGTTGTTCAAGAAACTTAATACGCTCCCCACATGGGTGGTGGAAATTCATCTGATACTTGTCTTATTGAATATGTTCAGAGACCATTGCATTCTAGACTGGAAGAAACATTAAATTCCGGCCTTTTCTTTAGATATATCATACATGGAAGCAGCAGCACCTAATGATCAGAGTAAATACCTTTTATGCTTTTATCAGTCAGACCTGAAGGAATGATCTGGTTTGTGATAGACACTTGTCTTCTGCAAGTGTCTTAAATCTTGGAGACTTCCTGCATTAATTAACCAAGCTATAAGGTGACCCGACTGGGAAAATGCCATGTTTATTGTAGTGACTTCGAAGTGGCTCAGTGTTTTCCTTACTGTTGGCCGGACTCTGGTAGTTTCCTCACTCTGTGTCCCTGTACCCCTATTCCCTCTCTAGACTCCCGATTGGCAGGTTCTAGATGATGTCAGGTCTCAAATGACTCTCAGTTTCTGAGGTGAGCTACGGGCAGCAGAGTCATCTTCTTACCTTCTGTCCGACGGCACATCCCACGCACTGTAGTTCCGAGGCTACCCCACCAGGCTGGCGTGACCACACTGCTGATTGCACACAATTCAAGCCTTCCCAAGAGCCCTTTGTGGCTGTTGCACTGATTGTATAATCGTCACCACCGCCTACTCTCTGTCATACTTTGTGAAATCCATCTTACAACTACGAGTATCCCTAGACGTTAGGTCCAGGAACCGTTTCAGATGCCAAAACCTAAGAAACTCACATCTTCCTATAAAATGACATAGTAGTCAAGTGCCAGTGGCTCATGCCTGTAACTTTACCTATGTAGAAGGCTGAGATCTGAGGATCAAGATTTGAAGCCACCTTGTCCATGAGAATCTGATCTCCATTTAGCCACCAATAAATAAATAAATAAACAAAAGGGAAATGGGGCTGTGGCTCAAGAGCTAGAACAACAGCATTGTGCAAAAAACCATCTAAAGGACAGCCTCCAGGCCCTGAGTTCAAGCCATAGTACTGGTACAAAAAATGAAATAAAAATAAATGAAATAATAGAAAATGCCATAGTGTTTGCACATACTCTATGTATATCTTCCCTGTGAACTTTCATTAGAGACGTGATTTTTTTTCCCAATCATTTTATGTCCATGATGGGTACAACCTGCAGATGGTGCAGAAGCTGTGGGTGTGGAAGTCTGGCTTGTGTGATCTTATGACAGAGCTGGGCAGTAGAATTAAAAGGAAGGCGAGTTTTGTGATTTTGAGCAAGTTGTTCAAACTGTTAGTGTATTCAACTTTGTAAGAGCCATAGTAACAACCCCAGCAAACAAGGCTATCGTAAAGACTAATCAAAAGGTCAGTCATATCCTTAGTATGCAATAAATATTAACCACTGCTATTTCAGAAATTCAATTCTAAGTTGAATTCAAGGTAAAGATCCAGGTTGAATCCCACTGCTGCTTTAACCTTCATTTTCTCTCCTTTTTTTATTGTCAAGGTGATGTATAGGGGATTACAGTTGCATAATTAAGATAACAAGTACATTTCTTGTCAAACTTGTTACCCCTTCCCTCATGTTTCTCCTACTTTCTCTCCCTCTGAGACACCCCCAAGTTGTACAGATCATTTCCAACATATTGCCTTGTATATAATGCCGTTGCATTATATACAAAACAAAAAATCACATAGTACATTACAAATAACAACAACAACAAAGAAAATTCTCCGTGTCCATGTCTTGGAGTTCATTTCATTAGCATCATCTTATATGGTCATATGTACCTAGCTCTTGAGCTGTTCTGTTCATCTGCTAAGATGATCCTAGATGTATACTGATTATTGCCAATAAAGGAAACCATGGGACCTAGGTTTCTTTGGGTCTGGCTTACTTCACTTAATAGGATTTTTTTCCAAGTCTTTCCATTTCCTAACAAATGGGGCAATGTCATTCTTTCTAATGGAGGTATAGAATTCTATTGTGTGTGTGTGTGTGTGTGTGTGTGTGTGTGTGTGTGTGTGTGTGTGTAGTACATTTTCTTGATCCATTCATCTACTGAGGGGCATCTCAACCTTTACAACCAACAACTTCTGCAAGGATAAACAAAGACAAAAGCCAGTGCAGACCGAGTGGCCAAAGGTTGCTGAGTCTGGCCAAGAGGGGCGAGGTGATGCAAGGCTGTGCATAGCTGGATGAAGGCTTCCGCTGGGCCCCTGGGTGTGCGTGTAGTAGAGGATCTTTGCATTCAGCATCCACAGGGATGGTGCTGCTTGCATTCCACAGATTATTCAGTGATTTAAATCATATCTAACTCTCAATATTTATGTTGCTATTGTTGATTTGTGGTCAGAAACAGAGACAATCAAGATGTTTCAAAGACTGAAAAGTGACAGCAAGGCTCACACAGAAGGGGGACTTCACCCTCTGGTCATTCGAGGCACCTTCCTTTCCTTTTCTTTTGTAGAAGGCAGGTGGATTCTTTTTAGGGCCTTTGCACGTCTTCTCAACTCACTTTTGACTTAGCACGCCCGCTCCACACGTCTGCATCCTCTCATTGGCTCTTTTCTAGATCCAGGGTATTTTCTGTTTCTTTTCTTCCTTGCTGTTCCTTCCTTGCTATTACTCAATCATCTGGTTTTAGATTCCTTAGTTCCAATTCTTCAGGTGTTGATCAGATCAACCAATTTGAATTTCGGTCTATAGAAAGCTGGTTTTTGGTTAACTCTTCACTCGAGCTCTGTAGCCAAGACCCAAGAATGACATGCCACAAGGTAGAACATAGGTTTCCATCTTCCAACCACAAGGGGGCGTGGCAGAGGGGTTTTGCTTAGCATCTTTCTGGGGACAACTGAAGGTAAATGATAGCATGTAAGGATTCCTCCAAGAATCACATCCTAGGATCACTCATGTTCTGTCTGTTAGATGTTCCTGTTGTTTACATATAGAATTGGTTCCATTAGAGAGGATTGCTGACTGTTGCTGAGGTTTGGATATTGGGACCTAGAAAATTAACTTGAATTTGACACTGAATAAACGGCCCGGTCAAAGGAAATATCCATTTTGGCCAGTTCATTAAAATGCTGTATTAATTAAAAGAAACCAGTAAAAGTAAACATTGATTTAAGAGTATTCCTTTAGTCATAGTGGTACAACATCAGTACTCTACATGGGGTATTAAATAGATTAAGCATACCCTAACTAAAAGATAGGAGGATACACAATTTGGTCCCGCTATCTTTTAAATTACACTTTTTTCTTTGTTTAGTTATGGGTCTTGAACTGAGGGCCCGGGTGCTGCTGTTCCTGAGCACTTTTGCTTAAGGTTAGTACTCTACCACTTTGAGCCTCAGAGTGGTTTTCTGGTGGTTAATTGGAGCTAAGAGTCTCACGGCATTTCTTGTCCAGCTGGCTTTGAACCATGATCCTTGGATCTCAGCCTCCTGAGTAGCTAGGATTACAGGTGTGAACCAAGAGCACCCAGCCTAAATTACATTTTTATTTTCTTTAAGTAGTTGTACACAGGAGTTACCATTCAAGAAATCAGTTTATGAATACAGTGCGTCTTCACTGATGTCAAATTTTCAACATTTCCCTCCATCCCACCAAACAGTCACTCCCAGTTTAAAAAAATGTATAGGATGTGCATTGAATTTTAAGACTTCATCCTCCTCCTGCTTCCTCTCTTCATTTGTTTGCCCCACACCCCTTGATCCTCCCCTCCTCCCTAAGCCATCCCCTTCCCCCTACAAGAGCCAGTTTCCTGTTAATTCATTTTGTGGGAGAGATACCACCATTTTGACCTGCATGTATGTCTTTCCTGGCCATCAACAAACATTTTCAATTGTCCAGAAACATATAGGTGCAGTTTTGTAGCATATTTAGAAGGTTGTTATTTTTTTCCATACAAAAGGAAAGGTTGCTATAGTCAGTTGCTAAAGCAGCATGAAAAAAATTAGTACTTTGCAATACTCATAATGGATGCTAACAAAAAATTATTATTTAAGCCACAGAAGGGTTGAGAACCAATTATTCTATTCCTGTGTATAGTTCCTTGAGCAAGATTGACTAAATTGTTCATAATTTACCTCTTTATTTTCCTTAGCCTTAAATAAACTCTAGTCACCAAAAGTGAGTTTTTGAGAATCATCAAAATACTAAACTTCCCTGTTGGACTTCCTGAAATTCATCAGTATACCAACAGAGCCTCATGCTGGGAAGTTAATAAATGAATAGCTCCACATTTTTCAAATCTGTGAAGTTATCAACACTTAGTTCTCCCGTACATCTAAAGAATGGTAAGTAATGTTCACAAAGAAGAGAGAGAAAAAAAAGTTTTCATTAACTGCATCTGATTCTGTAGGACTTTGCCATTTCTGGCCATGCATAATGCGATGCTATTTTTATCTTCTTATAGAATTTAATTTACTATAAATCTAATTATAGTACTTTGTGGCACTGGTACTTATGTTAAGCTTCTTTGATGTTTGCTGCGATATGATATGTATCAGACTCCAAAGACTGTTTTAGAAATCAACACAGAAAACAGAATCTTTGATCTGTTGGATCACAGGTGAGTGTGGGTAACTTCCATTTGTGGAATCATCTTTGGCTCTCATACTAATTAGAAGAATTTTCATTCCCAATATAAATTTGGAGGAAGATTTAGACTGAAAAGGTATTTTCAATGAGTGTTATTTCTATGTCTTAGAAGCAGAGTTGTTTTTTTACCTCACTCTAAATAGCTTTCCTTATTGACTATTTATATGGCACTTTGTTTTATTTGATTATCTTTTTTTTGTCAATTGTGGGGCCTGAACTAGAGGTCTGGGTGATGTCCCTGAGCTCTTTTGTTCAAAGCTAGGGCTCTACCACTTGAGCCATGGCACCACTTCCAGTTTTTGAGTGGTTAATTGGAGATAAGAGTCTTACAGAAACTTTTCTGCCCGAGGTTGCCTGCAAACCACCATCCTCAGATCTCAACCTTCTGAGTTGCTAGGATTACAGACGTGAGCCACTGGCACCTGGCTGATTACCATTATTTTAACCTCTATGTGACATCTGTGTTTTAATTGAACACCTGGCTTGTGTCATGAGACATATCTGGGATTATGGTGTGGCAAGAGTGTCAAGCAGTAGAGTGCATGAGATTTACAGGGCTACAAAGGCTAGAAGGAAGGATGAAATGCAGACCACAGAGTGTCTTCAGTCTCAATCTATTTGAGGTCTGAAATGCAGCAAAGGCCTACATATCGTGAAATAGTGAGGATTCTAAGCAGCTGCACCAAAGTCATATAATTATTTCATGGTTTCCATAGATGGCCAAAAGATAAAGTCAGATGACATTTCCAAGGTTCCAGCTTTGTTGAATCTAAATATTTAATCCTTGTGTGTGTGTGTGTGTGTTACAGATGTGACACAGGATGCTAACCTACAGAACACTTAGTGGTGTTCTGTCTAGAATCTGGCTCTAGGTCAAAGAAGGTTATGATCTGAGCTTAACCTTAAGGTCAATAGAGCATGCACCTTGTGGCCAAGGGCTCATAAAGAAATGAGCAACAGTGAGTCTTGGTGAGTCACACTGTGTGAGCTTCCTTTCCTGACAGTTTGGGCATAAGTAGTGTTTCACTTAAAGTCTAGAATGTGACACATGTTCCGAGTGGGAAGTCATCATACTGAGGTGCAGACTTCAGAACAGGAGATGGCTTCATAGCTGTACATGTGGCTCATGTACACAGAAGGCTCTCCAGGGTACTTGAATTCTCCACTGAATTCTAGCAACTATCCCAGCAAGTGATACCAAACCCTAGATACCATGTACTTTGTTAAGTATACATATGTATCTTGGATAGTTTAATAAGTAGACACAATAATAGATTAAATCTATTACTTAAGTAATAGATTGTAAGTAAACTGTCTATAGCTGATCTTTGCTTGACAAAGTTACTTAAAACTTTCCTAAATCCAGCCAAGGCTAACTCTTTGGCATATAATATATATATATATATATATATATATATATATATATATATATTATGTGTGTGTAAATTTTTTCTTAATTAAAACTGCTACTCCAATTAATATACTTGCTGCACAGAGAGGGCTTAGCTTTTATGCCTTTACAAATAAAGAGTAGCCCCTTTTATAATTACTTTTCTAATAAAGAAGGAAAACAATAGAAAGAAAAAACAAGGCAGTCAGGATTGAAGCACAAGTTTCTCTATTCTATTTTTCACCCTCCCCATAAATCACTGTTGAAAGCTTGGAGTAGATCAGTGTAGATTTTATATGCACACATACACAAACACCCATAAATACGCACATATATAATGCAGTATTATACCTCATGTTTAATGGAACTTTTTTGCACTGCATATATCTTCCTACAACTAGATTCCTTTCATCTAGGAACACATTGCTGACTACTGTCCAGTTGAGGTCAAGGATCAGCCTCAATTTTTGTATGTAATAGTGAATGCTGTTTATCCTGCTAAACAATGCTAGACTCAGTGTCTTTGTGTATCTTTGTGTGTGGGTACAGGAATTTTCTCCATATGCTAAAATCCTGGATATAGATCTAATGATTATGAAGAGATGTTTAAATCAACATATAATGACACATTTTTAGAAAATGTGATTCCTCACCAAGACAATCTAGACTTATTCACAAATAACATCTCTCCATCTCCCAGTATCTCTGCTGTACTCAATATATTATCTTGGTATAATTGGTACAAGACTGATTATGCATTCTCGATTTAAAATGTTAATAGTTCCTATCAGAGGTGGCCAATACTGATAGAACTTGTACTAATAGAAATAGTTTATACTACCAAGAATATGGATGTTGTACTTATAAGAACTTCTTCTGTTTTTATGTTGTTTATGATGTTAAATGCCAGGTAAGAAGTTTTTTTTCCCCATTACACAATTCTAGTATTTACTCTATCGCTTTTGATTTTTGTTTCATTCCTGAAGAAGTACATATCCTCCAAATGCTGGATCTTTTTACTCAATATTTTAAGTTTTATCCATTACACCTGATCATATGATCTTTGGAATTTATGTGTCATTGCTTTACTACATGTGTGTGAAACAAAGTATGCAAGATGAGGATCTAACCCTTTTCCCACAAAATGATAATGTATATTGTAGATACTCAACCAAAATGTCTATTGTGTCCTAATTGACTCTGTGTGTGTGTGTGTGTGTGTGTGTGTGTGTGTGTGTGTGTATGTGTGTGTGTGTGTGTGTGTGTATGCTGATTTTTGGGCTGGAACTCAGGGCCTGAGCACAGTCCCTGATTATTTTTACTCAAGGCCAGTACTCTATCACCTGAGCCACAGCTCCACTTCAGGGTTTTTGGAAGTTAACTAGAGTCACAAGTCTCATAGACTTTCCTGCTGGGGCTGACTTCAAACTGTGATCCTCAGATTGCAGCCTCCTGAGTAGCTAGGATTATCCCCATGAGCCACTAGTACCTGGCTACAAACTAACTTTGAATTGTTTCCTTTTCACATGGAAAATTCATAGATGGAAAGGGTGACATTGATTAAGATGCATTGTATTCATAAACTGCTTTGTCAAATGGCGACTCCTTTGTACTACTTCAACATGGCAACATAAAATTAAAAAGATAAAGAAAATTCATAGATGGATATGAAAAACAGATCCCAACCATCCCTGCATCTCTTCTAAAGACATGTATGCAGTGGTAGTGTTGGAATGAGGGGGACATAGTTATACTTCCTCTTCTCATTCCATACTTTACCCAGTCCTCATTGCCCATCCTTTGTCCCTGGTGGTCATAGGAGCCCTGCTGATACTCGGGGTTGGGGTCAGCATCTTCTGCCTAGGAGAAGCCAGGGCCGGGTGCTTCTTTGTGCCTCCTCCAGTATGGCTTGAGCTCATGGTGATGTCATCCACCCTTTGGCTTGACTAATTGTGATTCTCATATGTTCTGTGGCCCCAGGAGCTAACTATTCACGGGCTGATCTCTCTGCCAGCATCCCAGTGGCTTTAAATAAGCCCTGCCTCATCAATCCAGGGGCAACCCAGGAAACCCACCCTCCGCCCACCCTCTACTTTGATTGACACGCTCTCTCTGTGCATGTGGATTCACCTTGCAAGGCAGCTCTCCTCCAGGCTAACAAGGGAGGGCAAAGCAAGGATCCTCCTCTGGGATGATCGAGCCTGCTTCCTACCTCCAACACTGATGTATGGTGCTTTCCCATGCTCCTTTTCCCTTTCCCGTCCTTCACCCTGCGCTCCAGGGCAGATAAAATCATTTGTTCCCTATTCATCATGCCTGGTGTTCCTTGAAACCTATGCTAGGGCACAGAAATATCCTCGTGCACATTTTTCAGATTGTATTCCGTGTGAATGGCTCTCCTGCAGAGACATTGTGGCAGATGGCCTTGATGGTGCCCCCTGGAGTTGTGCAACCACAAAACCTTGATCTCATCTGCACAATGGAGCCTCTGTACAATGACTCCAACTAAGTCAGGACCGGGAAGAGAGAGAACACTTTAAAAAAGATCTGTCAGGACAATAGCTTGGTTTTCAAGGATATTGCCTTGTGTGGATTTCCAGCAGCAGTAGCTGAATGTCTTTCCTTTCTTCTGTAGTAAATTCTGTCAAGCAAATACCTAGAAATGACTAAGGAGTCACACGAAGGCATGTGTTGTAAATGGTTAAAAGAAAGTAAGCTTCTTTTTTAAAGCTTTATCCTTCTGCCTCTGTCTCTTTTTAAGCATTCTATTTTATAAAATGGATTGTAATCACAAATAAAGGCAGTAGCTGAAGATCAAATGATATAGCTGCTTCCACTAAAGGTTAAAAGAAATGGCAGGGGAGAAGGGAAATAATGTAATCCTTTTTATTTTTTTACACTTACTGAATAACTCATTTTGTGCATATAACTTTTCCATATTTGGGCTTGGTTAGTATTTATAACCAAACTCATCTGCATTTCTGAGTCTCAGAGGAGCCCAGAGATTGCCCTAGTTCTTGAACTTGCAAGCAGCAAAGACTGAGCTGAAACTCTGGATGATGAAGTATAAAGCTATTCCTCCTCCTGAGAAGATTTGTAGGACCATCATTAATAGATAGATAGATAGATAGATAGATAGATAGAGAGAGAGAGAGATAGAGAGATAGATGGATGGATTTTGGCTGGATGGTGGCTAACATCTCTAATCCATGCTACCCAGGATGCTGAGCTCTGAGGATCATGATTAGAAGCCAGTCTGGCTGGAAAGTCTGTGAAACTCTTATCTCCAATTAAGACCCTTAAGAAAGGTAAAAGCCTGAAGTGAAGGTATGGCTCCAATGGCTATGGAACAGAGCCCAGGTCGTACATTCATGCCCCAGTACATGCACACACACACACACACACACACACACACACACACACAAACACAGATTTTTAAGAAATTTCCCAAGGTGCCTGCTTGTTTGTTCAAGAGCCGTGTGAATACATCAGTGGGGTGTGGTATATCTGGGGCGGGGAATAAGGACCATACTGCTTTCGGGTTCAATACCAGCCGGTTTCTGGGAATTTCCTTTCTTGTGCACTTAGCCTTACTAACGTCAAGTTTTGGCTTAAGAATAAGCCACACTGTGACAAGAATACATTTCTGTTGGTTTCTTAGCTGCATTTCCTTGCTGCTCAATACTATGTCCTCGCTTCGTTCTGGGTTCATCTAGACACTATACTGATTTTAGAATCCCATGATGTGCATGCTCTTTCTCTCTCTTAAATTTCACCTTGGCCTAGATCTTAGTTATTTCTAGAAAGCAACATGACACGCTTTTTAGTAATACCTATATATTTTCAAGGATTAGAGATTGCATATTGAACCTCATTTAATATGCATCCTGACTGGAGATTTAATTCCCCTGTCACTAACCAGCACTCTGGGTGACTAGCCCTTAGTCGTTTGTTTTCTGTTTTATAGGAAGCCTCCTATATCATGCTGTATCATGCTTCCTGTCTTTATTACATCTTTTCATGGCTCATCTTATCATAGGTCCTTTCATTTCTCTCATAGCTAAGATTT
Source organism: Dipodomys spectabilis (assembly GCF_019054845.1). Taxonomy (NCBI): domain Eukaryota; kingdom Metazoa; phylum Chordata; class Mammalia; order Rodentia; family Heteromyidae; genus Dipodomys; species Dipodomys spectabilis. The sequence continues at coordinate 38,916,154 of NW_024870731.1, forward strand.
ACTGTGCCCAACGGTTCTCAGATTTTATAGCCCATTTCATTTTAATTTTGTGTCTTTTTTTTAAAAAAATGAGCTTCATAATATATTTGTAGCTTTGCCTTACCTCCAATGGAAGTTTGTCATTAAACTCTTCGTTAAGTGAGCCTGGCTGATCTGAGGAAACACTGGAGTAGAACATCTTATTGATGCCCTAAAACCAAGACCTTTGTGGACAAATGAATAAGGCAAAATCCAGGTGCCAATGGAGATAATGTGATGATATCAGCAGGGGTCACTTCAAAGGCAGTAAATGCTCATTTTTTATTTGAGTTAATTCTTACTAGTTTGTTGGGGGTTGTCTACTTCATCCTCCTCCTTTTCACCTCTTCTATCCTCCTCCTCCCTCGTTTCTTTCTTTTAGGACAAGGCATCTCACTGGCCTCCGAACTGGTCTGAAACAGAATTGAGGCTGTTCAGAGAGAGGTACAGGCGGTGCTGAAGTGGGACTATTTATAGATCTAATAGGTGCATGTGTAGATATATAAGTATCAGTGAAGTTGCTGCTTCTTAACTAGCTGGAGGAGACCTCAGCATCACTGCCTTCAAGACAGCTAAGAAGTTAAAAATGGATAACTATGGAGGAGAGACAATCATGTCCATGACCAGCCTTTTCTCTTTCACCTCACTGTCTTATTTCTAGGAATCAAACCCAAAGTAATAATCATAACCACAAATAAAGATTTCATAAGCAATATGTTTATCAAGCTCTTATACATACAGCACCTACATATGAAAATATCCACAGCAGGAAGAATGTTCCTAATTCAAAGTAAACAATATTTGAATTGTTGATAATGTAACATCTCTATAAAGATCGAAGGGGGTGGGGAGGAGAGCCAGAAAAGTGCAAGACAAACAAACCACGTGTCAGAAATCTGTTCCAGGAATGGATGGTTATTTTGATCAAACAACATCATGGGTTGGAATCATTTAAAGAAAAAAAATCCTAAATTATACAAAAAAGACTTTATTCTGGAAATGTGAGCCTAGATCAGAAATTAGGGCTACATTTTTTAACACAGTTAGATGAAAGCTGTGCTGGCAGAGCTCCTGAAAGCGATGGAATAGAAAAATACCACCATCACACAAACGAAGAGCACGTTAGAAAAAGCAAAACACTAAAACCAGAAAAATTTAGAGCTTATTTTAAAATAAATAAAAGCATGGAGATCAGGGCCTGGGAAGGTGGCTCAGTGGTAGAGTGCTTGCCTAGCATGCATGAAGCCCTGGGTTTGATTCCTCAGTACCACATAATAGAAAAAGCCAGAAGCGGTACTGTAGCTCAAGTGTAGAGTGCTAGCCTTGAGCAAAAGCTCAGTGCCTAGGCCCTGAGTTCAAACCCCAAGATTGGCAAAAATAAAGCATGGAGATTAGCACAAATAAATACAAATCAAGAAACTAATAGTGAAGTAAATAGGAGTAGAAGCTGGGTGCCAGTGGTTCCCATCTTTGGCAGGATTATTGATCTTTGAGTATTAATTTAGTCCCCAGTTATTGAAATGCATTCTCTTCTGTGGGACAATAAGTCCTGAAGATCTCCTTGTGTTTCTGGTTATGTAGTATCTTCTATGAATAATGACAGTAAGAACCTCTGATTTCCAATTTCTACATATTTACGTTTATAATAGTAGCTATCCTTATTTTCCTTCTAACTGGTGTGAAAAGTACTCAAGTAGTCATCTCATAACCTTCATTGTGTAGTGTTTCCTTTTTAAACATTTTTATGTCCCGGTATTGCCTCTTGTAATTAGGGTCACACATCTTACGCAGCTTTTTTGTACGTTTGTGTATGGCTGATGTTCTACCATTGAGCCATGCCTCTAGCTCAGCATTTGGTTTCAAACTAGGATCCTGCATTTTTCAACCTCTTGAAACCTGATTTGAAAATTACAAAAAATTAGAGTGTGCTCATTTTACCAATACTATAGGCATATTGTCTAATTTTTATCAGTCATTTCTCTTTTTTTTTTTTGTTTTTTGTGTTTTGCCAGTTGTGGGGCTTGAACTCTGGGCCTGGGCACTCTCCCTCAACTCTTCAGCTCGAGCTTAGTGCTCTACTACTTGAGCCACAGCACCACTTCCAGCTTTTTCTGCTTATGTGGTGCTGAGGAATCAAACCCAGGGCCTCATGCATGCAAGGCAAGCACTCAACCACTGAGCCACCTTTCCAGCCCCTTTATCAGTCATTTTTAATTCCATTTGACATTGGTTGGATGTTAAATTGTCTTCAGTGTTTTTGTACTATGGAATTGATGTTTTAAATGTATATTGCATTGGCATGGGAAAATTTGGTACATTTTTCTTTCTAGGCACAATTGTTGACATTCTAAGTAGTCCTTTGTCACGCATTGGCCACTGAGCCATTTTGGTATTTGTCTTTTCTATTCTTGGTTTTCCATGGCCTTAGATGGAGAAATGAGTGGCTCTTGTGAGCAGTGCCTTCCATATAATTTTTCATTGATTCCCTGTGCTTTCTCTTTATGAACAAGCATTAGTTCATCCCTCATAGTTCATCAATTTGAATTAATATGAATCAAATCACAGGCTTAAAATATTCATTTGTATTAATTTTTAATCTAATATAAACATTAGATAAACAATTAGTTGGAAATCTGTTTCCCTTTTGTATTTGATTTTTCCCAGGCTGCCATCACTCTGCAACACAAACTGGGTGATTTAACACAAGAGAAATTTTTGTGTCTTTCTGTTCTGGAGGGTAGAATATCAACATAAACCCATGGCCAAGGACTTCTCTACGTGGAGATTGCAGGAACCTGCTACCCTCCCCTGCCTCTTCCTAATTGCTGGGCTTTCCAGCTGCCCTGGGTACTCTGCAGCTTGTAGCATCAAACCTTCAGTCTCTCTCCCTCTTCACAAGTATCCTTTCCACACTTTTCCTCTTATGAGAGCACAGTTTCTTCCCAGACATGATGTTTTATTATTTTTTTAATCTCAAGTCACAGCTACTTGGGCAGCAGAGATGAGGAAGATAGGAGATCAAGGCCAGCCTCAGCAAATGGCATTGGTGTGCATGGCTGTAATCATAGCTATGGTAGTTAGGACCAGTAACACAAGGCAGGCATTAAGAACAGGACAAGAAGGAAAAGGAGGAGGAGGAAGAGGAAGAGGAACAACAGCCATAACAAAAGTACGAGTCTTAGACTACAGCCCTCTCCAGCCTACTAGTAAGCCCACTGTCAGTTATGTCTGTAGGACCTTATTTACAAATAACTTTATGTTCACAAGCTTGGGGTGGGGGTGGGGCCCTTGGAGTGTCCCCTGGGACACACCGTTCAACCCCTCACATCTTTGTCACAGCCATTGCTCCTGGTCTCTGTCTATGTCAGGAGCAGAAACCATAATTTTTTCTGTGTGGGCTCAGGATGCTGTCACAATCCTTTTAGGTTTAATCTTTTGTTTAAGATTAGTACATAAAGACAGAAAGTACTTGATTTTTTACTGAAATATTCTTTTATTTCCATAACCTTGCAGAAGACTGCAAAGTATAAGTAGTCCTGCATAAGAGGGTCTAGTAAATTACATTCTGATGTAATGGAAGTGGCTGCGAGACTTGGAGCTAAATAAATACTTTTAAAGAATCAAATAAACAAGAAAAATGCTGCTGAACTCTATGCTATAGAACTACATGTATATAGTTTATATATATGTGTGTGTGTATGCATATACACATGTATCTTGAAATATATATACACAATCTTAGTTAAAATGAAGATTTGATTCATAACTTTAATTGCTATGTCTCTGTAAATTGAAATAGTTTCATTTATTCTTAAAAGACCAATATACTGAGTTGCTTAGCTCTGCACAGCTTCCAAAATACTTAAAGTCAGAAAGTCATCGTGTCTTCTACCATGAGCCAGGTGTGCTGTCAATGTTTAATAAGATACTGGATCAAGATGAGATTTTCCAATTCCAGTCCTCCTGTAAGTTTACCTATTTACCTCTGAAGCAGAACTGTGGGACTCTGTGCATTGCATAGGTCAATATATAAATACTCCAAATATTTAATTTGTGCCTATAATATGTCTGAATTCAGAGTCTGTGCTCTATCTCAATTTCATTTACTACTCTATTTCTGTATTTTAGAACAGGCTGAATATATTCTGATTTCCCTTGAAATTTCATCCTAGATCTTTTTATTCACTCAACAAATATTGACCTAAATTCTGGTGTACGCAAGCCTGGGATATTTGTTTAGAAGGAGTGGAGAAGGGAATCGCCTGCAAATATTATGTTCTATAGTTCTTCCTAACAATCTGATATCCTGATTGAATGTCAAACTTTTATTTACATTCATATACAACTCAGGTTTATAGAATGATTGGTGCTAGTCTATAAAAGTAAATGGGCCATGGTCATCCATAACCTAGTGGGGGGGCGGGGAGAAAGAGAAAGAGAAAGAGAGAGGATTAATTACAATGCAGTGTGATAAATAAATGTATAGAAAGGCTTACATGATCAAAGAAAAGGAACACAGAACCAATACAATGAGTGAGAAAATATGCTGCAGACAGTGACTGTCTGAAGAGATGGTTGATCTGATCTTGGGAATAATATAGATATTATCACATGGTGATAGAACACTAGTTTTGAATGTCTGAACTCTGGAACTTCCCAGTTGTGTGATCCTAGTCAAGTTTCTTCACCACTCAATAGCAATAATAACAGTCTATCTTTGTCAGGATTCATGGAGGATTGGATGAAATAATTAGAATGGGTCACTAAATGGGTCAAACGGTTATGTTTTATTAACTGAGACAGAGGGAGACAGGTGTGAGCCTTGGAGACAAGCAGGTGGCGTGTTAGGACTCAAGGATACAAGAAACAGCACGAAAAAGAGAGAGGGGAAAAGACATAATGAGAAGAGATAAAGGTTGAGAGATGGACAGAGCTTGGGCGCCATCTTTATGGCTTTGGCGATGGTCCTCACTTGGAGGTATTCTCCACCATGGAATAGAATGAGAAGACGTGGCTTCAGATCTAGCACTCTGCGGATCTCTGTTGGCAAAGACCGGAATGTGCGGATAAAGACGTGAGCTCCAGGCCTGATGGTACAGCACAAAGGAGGGAGCAAGGAATTGAATAGGAAATATCGCCAAGTCAGAGTCACACAAGATTGTACTTTTAGAGAGATAAGGGTCACATGGATTTCTGCTTAAAATGGGAATGTTATGTTTATCAGCAAAGGAGCAGTCTGCCTAAAAGGTGCCATTCACAAATCCTCTCCCAATCTTTTGAGTGTCGGGCCCTTTCTTTAAATAATGAAGCCTTTCAACATGCTCAAGTGTCAGCCTGGCTGAACATCACATAGCATAAGGAAGCATCGGAGTCTCTCCTGACAAATGGTGCCTTTCCCCTGTTGGTATAAATGCGCCATTAAATCACCCTTCAATTTCTTCTCTATTCTTGAGGAACTAGTTGGGAGCTGAAGCAGGCTCTAATAATTTCATTTCTACATAAATTCATAAAATGGAAGTGACAAGACAGAATGTCCCCCCCTCGTCCCCCACCCACACTATTTTCTAAATGTTCACATCTCATTTCTGGATGCCATCGAATCTTTATCCATTAAGAGCACATCAGAATCTTCAAAATCTGCTCATTTTCTTCTTATTTTATTTGATATGGCATTTCTGAAGAGATCTGGGGACATTTTCCATCTCTGCTTCTGACACATTTGTATTCCACAGAGATGCTTTCAGGGTCTTAGTTGCTGAGTCCGCACTGTTGAGATGAAATCATGAGCCTTTTGATTTAATGGAAGAGCTTCATTATTCTCCGCTGTGTCGTTGGGTGCCCGCAACTTTCGCTGCCTCAAAAATGCCACCAGGATTCATGAAAATAAACAAAACCCTCTTAATTATTTTTTTTGTTACTTTCTGACTGAGAACAATAGGAAAAGCAGCTGGAAGGCTACAAAGAATTCTAGAGAGGGCATACAATCTAAGTGGGGAAGAGAATGAGAAGAACGGAAGATGACTTCCCTTCCGGAGAGCTTTGGAATTTTTTTTCTTTTGTTGGTTGTGGGGCTTGAACTCAGGGCCTGGGCACTGTCTCTGAGTGTCTTTATGCTCAAGGCGAGTGCTCTACCATTTGAGAGACAGGGCTACTTCTGGTTTTTGAGTGGTTAATTGGAGATCAGCGTCTCACAGGGAGTTTCTGGCTTTGAACTGTGATCCTCAGATCTCAGCCTCCTGACCCACTGGCACCCGACTAGCTTTGGCATTTTTTTTTTGGTCGGTCATGGGGCTTGAACTCTGGACCTGGGCACTGTCCCTCAGCTCTTCAAGGTGAGCGTTCTACCACTTGAGCCATAGCACCACTTCTGGTTTTCTGAGTGGTTTATTGGAGACAAGAGTCTTACAAAGTTTCCCGCCCAGGTTGGCTTTGAACTGTGACCCACAAATCTCAGCCTCTTCAGTCGCTAGGATTACAGGCGTGGGCTACTGACACCTGGCAAGCTTTGGCAATTTTTAAGTTCAGAAAACAAATTTCTCTCTCCCCCACACACTTCCCATAGAAGAAGTGTTGAGGTTCAAGATGCTGCTGTGAGGTGCTGTTTGCTTCCTTTGTATTTTGCAAATGTGAACTGAGTGCTTCCTTATACAATCTTTGCTTTCTAGACTCTCTATAGATAGATCAGAGAAATTGGGCAATTATTGTATATAGGGTCTATGATATCGGGGTAATCAGATTTTGATTTTGACCAGCCCTAAAATATGTGCTTAGATTAAAAAAAAATGATCATTAAGCAGTTGTACATTGGATTTCAAGTCGACAGGTGAGCTCTGGAGTACAATGCATCCTGACCAGTGTTACCCTGTCTGTCACTCTCCCCCATCTCCCTCAACCCCACCATAATCCTTTAACTTCTAAAATGCCTGAATGTAAATGTGTATGGAGAGAGGGATAGTTAGGGAGGTGTGCCAGTCTATTTTCTATGACTGCAGTGAACTATCCAAGACTGCGTTCTTTGTAAAGAGAATAAGTTCTCTTACGGTCTCATGTTGGAGGTTTGAGGTCATGGGTCTGGTGGGACCTGATGATGAGTGACAGCCAGAGGAGAGGAGGGGCCGCCTGGCTCTCTGTAGTGCCATCCTCTCCAGAGAACTAGCAGGATTTCTCTCCCAACAGCATGGCCCCATTGTCCTAGCAACGTCCCATGATACCTCCTCCGAAAAATTCCACCACATCACACTGGGGAACACACTTCCAACACGTGACTCTTTGGGAGACAAACAACCACATCCTAATCATAGCAGGAAGAGACGAAGACCAGATTTTCCAGTGTGTGTGTGTGTGTGTGTGTGTGTGTGTGTGTGTGTGTGTACCAGTAGTGTATATATATATATACATATACATATAAACATATACATATACATGCATGTATACATGTGTATATACATGTATATGTGCATATACATGTATATATACACATACATACATATGTCTCTATATACACTACTGGTATACATAGTATATACTATAGATTATATATGATATAATAATGTATTATATAGTATATACTATAGATTATATATAGACTAATATGTCTGAGCAGGATATTAAGATGGAATTCAAATGTCAAGGAGAGTGGTAGAGGAGGTAAGATCAAATACAGTGCTGCCACATGTAGTGTAACAGTGAAATCTCCTCTCCCTATATAATCAATCTGAACTAATTTTAAAAAATGGAATTCAATTCCATGGAGATGGTAATAATGAAAGCTGCCCTACCTTTGTTACCTGTCACTTCTTTTGGTTACCTAAAGGCCCTGGTATTTGGAGGCTGCCTCCTCAAGGCTCACAAGCACAAATGTTTGCATCTTCTCCTTTCCATAACTCAAGGTCTTCACCTTGGTAGATTGAAATTGGATGCGGTGGGAGTATTTGCACCAGAGAAATTGAGAACTGCTACACATCCCCCACTTTGGGAGTTGTTGAAAATTGACCACATTATCATTGCCAAACAGATTTTAGGAATCATCAAGGAATTAATTCATTAACCGGGTCAGTGGTCTTATGAGCTATTTGGCTTGAGAAATACCATCCCAGAGAGACACAGAGATGTGCTTTAGTAATCTCCAAGACATTCCTCAATTCCATCCAGTTGACCATGAAGATTAACCATCACCAAAGAGATTGCCTTAGTTGATCCTCACTGCAAACTGTATTTCTATGTTAAATAGACCCACAACTCAAACCCAACTGGAATCTGATTGGAGATCAAGACCTGGCATGACCTGGCATGCCATACCATCCAATCATTTGCCCTCAAGGAAGATAAAATGCATACAGAGTTTGAAATGCTGCAAAGCTATAGTGTAGAAGGAATAGCATGGTCTGGATGTAAGAGCCAACCTGGAAAATCCACAGGAAGAAAGGTGCTGCCGAGATACCTGGGCAGAGAAAGGGCTTGGGGGATGAGTTTGCCTAGAAGAGATGGAATTCCATCCCCTGCTTTGCTGAGGATGGTTTGTTTTCATCCTCGTGTTCTGCTCCTCATTCTTTCCTCCTCCTACCACCTTCTCCACTGCAATCAGAAAACTTCCCGCCCTCTAAATTATAACCCAACTGCCATTTACCCCTGACTTCTATTTAGACTTCTGAATTACTCACTTAGGAATTAATCACTTTTTTTCTTTCTTCTATTTTAGGACTTTGTGGCTTCTTGTAATTTTTTTAAGTTATCTTTAAGTAGTTCCACAACAAAGGATTTGCTCTTTAACAAAGCAGCAATGAATCCAATGCTTCTTGATCACCCCTTAGAACCTTCTCACCCTGCATTTTTTTTCCTTTGGAAACAGAGAATTTATTGTGTCTGAGGGCTCTGCTCATTATTACAGGAAAGTTAGCATTGTTTCTGGTCTCTGTGATCTGGATGCAGTGGCATTTTACCCCTCCTGTCATGACAATCCAAAATGTCTCCAGACATTGCCAAAAGTGAAATTTGCCTTGATGGAAAATCCATGCTTCTGTCTTATCTGTCTGCCTGTCTGTCTGTCTCTATCATCTATCCTCTATCTACAACCTATCTTCTAACTCATCTATTATTTATCCATCTCATCTATCTTTTATTTGTCTTCATCATCACCATTATCTGTCTGTCTGTCTCTATCATCTATCCTCTATCATCTATCTTCTAACTCATCTATTATTTATCTATCTCATCTATCTTGTCTTCATCATTTCTATCTATCTGTCTGTCTGTCTGTCTGTCTGTCTATTTATGTATTGGTGCTTAGATGTGAACTTAGGGCCCTGTGCTTGCTAGGCAAATGGTTTATCACTTGAGCCACACTCTCAGCCCTTTTTGTTCTAATGTATTTTCAGATGAGGTCTCATGTTGTTTACCTGGGGCCGGCGTCACCAGTGTCACGCCGGGAGCCTCCTACCTTTGCTGCCCCATAGCTGGGATTACCCCATCTGTTCTGCTGCTCTTTGCTTAGCCATTTATCTCTATGTAATCCCATTTTCAAGGCAAGCCCATGCCTGATCAGATTGTTCGAGTTTTTGCTTTGGAAGAACTATTTTTACTGCAACTCAAGTGTTTCTGTATCTTCTGTGAGCAGTGGAGCTGTCTGGGGAACTTATTAAAGCCCACATCACTAGCTCTCATGCCAGTCTTTGCCAGCATTCAGCTTCATAGGACCTGGGGTAGGACCCAGGTCTTGGCCTTTCTGACACGTTTCCTATCATCTCGAGTAGTGGTGAGGCTGCTGGTCTGGAGACCACAGTGAAGCGGGGCGCTTGGCCAGTGTGCTGGTGAGCCCGGCTGCGTCCGCATGGGCGATTTGACCCCTTCTCGGCAGGGCCACGGCGGGTGTTGCTCCTATCCCAGCTCTGTGCTCTGCGCATCCTGGGTTCTCCTCGAGGTGAGCGCATACATCAGTGAACCTACAGTGCTCTGCAAAGGTTACAGAGATCTGCAGAAGGGAAAAAGGAAGAAAAAGCAACCCACCAATGGTAAAGTAGTGGGATTTGCACACTTGGGGGACGGCTAGGAGGAGACTGATGTGTTTGCACAAGCACTTTGAGAAGAGCACTAAATGAAATGCCTCCCAGCGCCTCTAAATTCACTGGGATTCAAACAAAGGGCTGCTGTGAATCATTCTGTTGGCCGGGAAGATTGAGGAAGTGGATGGATTAAGGGACATCTAATGAGAGTCTAAGTGACAACAGCAGATGAAATCCAGGGTCTCTAAGCGACTTCTTTTGCTCAGTGCTAGAGAAGCATTTCGTCTCATCATGGCTGATTATCAGGATCAACAGTCACTTTACACAGGCTGCTCTTCTGGACCTGATCTGCAGTGATGCAGGGAAGAGAATGCTAGGAGACCACTGGCACTGGATAAACTATGAGAGGAATTATCATTAGCTGAAAATTGTACTGTGGTGTCTTCCTTAGTCACATTTGTCTTTTCTAAAGCCTTCCATGCCTATTACCCTTTGCAATGATCATAAAACCTTTGGGGGCAAATAATAGAATGGATTTTTTCAGGTTTTACCCAGAAACCAAAATAAACCCAGGCACGGAAGTTTTAGTTAAAGCTAAAAATAAACTTTAAAATAAAATTAGGCAGTGCTATAAAAGCACTTTCTTTTCTTCATATGATATCCTTCTAAAAAAGCTCATGACAACCAGACACTGGTGGCTCACACCTGTAATCCTAGCTACTCAGGAGGCTGAGATATGAGATCACAGTTCAAAGTCAGCCTGGGCAGGAAAGTCTATGAGACTCGTATCGCCTATAAACTACCAAAAACCTGGAAATGGAGCTGTGGCTCAAGTGGTAGAGTAATGAACAGTTGAAAGAGAAGGTGTAGCATGAATATTCACCTGCACAAACTTGAAGAACCCTGTGCAAAATCTTTTTCATAACAATCCAGATAACCAATACCCACCCCCACCAAAGAAGAATATGTTTTCATATTTTGCTTCATTTCTTTAATGTCTCATTGCCATGATGAGAAAATGATATCTCTAACTAAAACTTAAGCATCTTGGGTGGGGGGAACATCACAGATAATCCTTGTAATAATAACCCAGGCTATAAAATGAAGCACTATTGCATTTGAAATGTGTGTCTTCCCATTAACCAGAAAATAACTTTTTTTAAACTTTCCTAACTTTAATTTTTGTCGATATAATACCCGCCTTTGTGTAAGTGTTCCTAACCCCTTTTTACAGATGGTTATAGCACTTGGCATACTATAACTTGAGTTATTTAATCTCATTTATTTCCTCTTTCAATGGCAACCACTAGTTCTGTTTCCTCATTGTCAACCCTTTCACAATTACTGCCAAAAAAGCACCTCCTCCACCTGATTGCATGGCTGTGATTTCCTCCTTCTTCCTTCGTTCCCCGGCTGAATCTAGCTCTTGATGGCCAGTCTCATTCTCTCAGGGGACGCTGTCCACCCAATTCTATCAACACTTCCACATCTTCCTCCTTAAGCTCCCAAATGGCATCTCCTCTTGCTCATTTACTGTACTTGTTTTTTTTCTTAATAATTCAATCTTAGATTTAATAATGTACTGCCTGTTGCTTATATCTAGGAGACCTCTCTCTTTCTTCTCTCTCTCTTTCCTTTCCCCCTTTTTTTCTTTTAGGGCAGTACTAGGGATTGAAGTCAAGGCCACGTGCTCACTAGGATGATGCTCTACCATTGGAGCCATACCTCCTTTTATTGCTAGTTATTTTCAAGACAGATTCTTGCAAATGTTCATGCCAGAGCTGGCCTTGACCATGATCTTGCTCTCAGCCTCTGATGTAGCAAGAATTACAGGTGTAAACCACCAGCTCTTAGTGTTTACTTATTATAAAGGTAAAAGGTAGCAGGCACTGAAAAGCAATAACATATCAACCCATTCATTGATTATCTCTGAAGCATGAGATTTTAGGGAATCTTCAGTATTGATATGTTTTACTTTTACATCTTTTATTTGTCACAGTGTGCTCATTTTTATTATCAGTTGAAAACAACAGAGACTTGTTTTTCTATTGACCAAAAAATGAAATGTCTGTTTTATTGAAGGAAAGGAGATAAAGTCTGAGATACGTTATAGGATTTAATGGTTATAAACATTTACCCAGATTATGTGTAAGGCATAAAAGTGAGAGAATCAAATATAGAAGATAACATTCAATTTTTATGGTACTTGCTATTAGTCTAGAAAATAAATGATTCAAAATGACATAAAACTATTTGTTGATTTGAAAACACGAGAATCTTTCATACTCTGTGTTGGGGATTCTTCTTGGCAGAGAGATGTTCTCTGAGTCATAAAATCTGTGCATATTCTGTGGCTTGTGTTCTAAAGAGGAGACAATCTGCTCGTGTTCAGAATTAATAAGCATTAAGGAGGGGCACATGTAGAGTGAGGAGAGAGAGACAGTCACAGAGCAGGGAAGTTTTGGGGGCATTAAGGAAAGATTCCTCCATGTATGCCATATGTGAAAAAGGGATTGGCTATAAGGAACTCTCAGAGAACAGCTAAGGAAACAGCCCAGGCAAAGTCCCTGCTGCAGCTCTGTCAGAAAGATTTAAAGTGACCCCCAAACCAGGTAGCTGGAAGATAGATGAGAATCAAGCAGTGATGCATGGGAAATGAGGAAAGACAGAAAGTGGGAGGTGGGTGACCAGTCAGGTTGGGCCCAATAGACCAAGCTAAGGATGTTCAATGTCATAACAAGCATAACAAAGTCTGAGTGAGAGCTGGGTATGGGTGCCTCTTCTTGTAATCGTAGCTACTTGGGAGGCTAAGATTGGAAGGATTATTGTTCAAGGCCAGCCAGGGAAGGACAAGTTCACCAGGCCCCTTTTCAACAGAGAGACAGGTGTGGTTACACAGCCTGCTTTCCCCTAGAACTGGTGAGTTGCTGACTAGGCATGGGCTCAGGCAAGAAGCAAGGTCCTCTCTCAAAAATAGTCTATATAAAAAAAGAGCTGGTGAGCTGAGCATAGGTGGCTCGTGCCTATAATCCTAGCTACTCAGGAGACTGAGCTCTGAGGATCATGATATGAAGCCAGCCAGGGCAGGAAAGTGGATGAGACTTTTACCTACAATTAACCACCAGAACAAAGACCGGTGGATGAAATGAAAGAAGGAGGTGGGTTCAGGACCGGTTTTTAAAGACCAAGGGAAAGCATTTGTTAATGGATCTGGTTGTGGGTGTATGAGACAGGGATTTTGGTCTGTGGGGGGTAAGGAAGCCTTCACTGAGCTGGCAAGATCTACAGAAGAGAAGGTTGGGCCAGAATGTAGAGAATGGAGAGAATGTTCTTTACTCCTGCTCATGGGGATTCTTTCTATGTAGCCAAATGGAGATGTCTCACGAATGCTAAGACTGGGATGTGGAATTGTAGAAGAGGACCATAGGCATAGGGAACTGCTGCATGGTGAGGTCAACATAGGAATACTGTAGAGAGTCACAAAAGGGCAATAGTCATTCATGGTAACAACAGCTTTGTGCATCTTAGGAGCTTGGCAAAGGGCTCTGTGAGAGTGAGCATAGGCAGGCCTCTGGTCAGCCTCCACTGCGCATGGAGTAGGTACGAACGGTCCAGGCACGGTGCTCTAGGCTCCACTGCCATGTGACACCACTCCCCACGCTATATGGGCTCATCCGTGGGTGGCAGGAGCTCTGTCAGGTGACTAAGGCAGGTGAGACTCATTGATAGCTGAGACCCCACCTGTGTAGAGCTATTTTAGGGCTCACAGTAGCTCAGGAACCCTCCCCATCCCCCCTTGTGCGTCTCTTTCCTTGAGAGTCAGTCCCACTTCGTGTTCCAGTGTCTCTAATCTCGCACGGCTATCTTAGATGACTTCTCAGCAACTCATACGGGTGGTTACCCCTGTTTAAATCTCATCTTGTTTCCACACTCATCTCAGGTGCTCAGACTAAACGTAGCAGCTCCAGTGTCTAATCTCATGCCACCCCATGGCATGACATTCAAAGTCCTCTCTGATCTGGGATGTTATTCCAGGCCCAAGAGCCAGTGACTGCGGTCTCAGCTCTGGTTTCACCAGCTGTGATTGAATGCTCAATGTTGTCAGAATCTGTTGATAGAACTAAGCCAAGATTTAAATGTGTAACTTTCTGACCAAGTACACGTGATCCAACAAAAACAGAGGGGCTTTTAGCCTGAGACAATATCTCATGAAGAAGCTATGTCCAGAGACATTGTTGTCCCAAGAGGTCAGAGCATACAATTAGAATTTGGTGGAGTAGAGACCAGAGATTCAGCTGACCTTCCTACAATGCATGACACAGCCCCAATACCAATGAATTAACCAGTACCAAGTACCCGTAACACATGGGTTGAAGAAATTCCATACCTCAGAAAAGAGATTAATTGACAACACGTGTCTCACAGACTTTTCTGCCTGGGCTGCCTTTGAACCGTGATTCTTAGTGCTCAGCCTTCTCAAGTAGCTAGGATTACAGGCATGGGTCACAAGTACCCTACTTTGGGCTAAGAATTTTAAGTAAATTGGCTTTAGTGGAGCAAATATTTATAGGCTTACTTACTATCCCAGGATTTCATTTGGTAGAATAGAAGCTAGAGACAGAATGTAGCATTAGAACCAGGGTCAATGAATTTCTTTTATGGAATTAATGGACTTGGTTAGGCTTTCTGCACATTTTAAGAATTTATACAAGTGGTATAGAATCAAACAGTCATGATCCTATTGCTTACTACTTCCATTTTCCCTTATATCACCATTTTGCTCCACTTTTGAAATATATAATCCTAAGTAGCTGTTGCACCTGGATTTAGGATTTTTTAAAAAAGGCATACAAATGTCAACGAAATAAACAAGCAAACAAAAACCCAATACTGCTTTTCCTTGTTTTGGCCTGTGTGTGTGGCATTATCACGACCTCCTGTGAATCATAACTTGCTATGATTTGAGACATGGTGTTAAAATGTGGGAAGAGTAACATTGTACTGATTCAATTTCCTTTGTTGTGACCTGAAGAAATTCTGCACCAGGAGAAGAATACCGATGAGCAATTATTCTCATTTCTATTCGCAGTTTTCAGTTGCTTAAGAACAAGTTCACATTTAATCTATTACTTTTATAGAGACACGCATTTTATTGACTAAATGTATGCTTTCGAGTTTCATGAAAACATTACTCTTCTGCAGAAAAATGTCTCCCTAGAGGGTTTCAGAAACTATCCCTTAAAGAACAATAAATGAAGCCTTTGTCGTTTCTTCTTAGAGCATTTGCTTAGTATTTCAGTGGGAGGGTCCTTCATAGCCAATGACACAGATTTACCTGGTGTTAACTCAGAGAATTCAGGAGCCATTGGATAGAAATCAATAGTAAGGCATGAGGGAAATATTCTCTTCTTCCTGGAAGGACTGCCCTTCATCACATTAGACATTTAATTCCTTTGTATGTCGTACAATTGAACCCCTGTGCACATTCCTTGGAAAATAGTCTTTTCAAATCCATGTGGTATAATATTTTTTTTCAGGCTATACTTTTCATTTTGGAGAGGGGGGGGAAAGCCAAAGAAAGAGAGCCCCATAGAAGTTTCAGAGAAGTGAAGTGTTCTCAAGAAAGGTCCTTTGGACTCTTTCCTTATAAAGGTAGAGCTGGGACTTCTGGCAGCACTATGATGACTGAGATTTGTAGAGCACCCTGTGCTATGCATTGCATTATTTGTCAGTCCTAGAAACATGTCTATAACAGGCCGGTAGTATAGGTCACGTTTTCACACAAGGAAACATAGACACAACACTAGTGGATAGTGTGGTTGCCAACCCCGGTGGTCTAAGCCCAGCTCTGAAGACATTAAATCAAAAACAACAGTGACAGGGCTATCAATGAACCTCTCTCTTGTTGTGTGCATCTCCCTTTGAACCTCATGCAGTGACATAGCTAAAGAACACCTGCCCTGCTATTAGGTGGAATCAAGATTTTCACAAACAAACGCAAAGTCTATTGGACTAGAAACTGGGGGGGGACAGAAGGGTTGAGCCATCTGAGCCTAAGTGTCTCCAATTTACAGTTGAACGGACTAATTTATATAATCTCTAAAGTCAGCAGCAGCAACAATAATGAAACATCCAAAGGCAAATATGTTTGACGATACTCTGTGCCTCCTGTTTCCAGTACATTCTGGGCACACAGAGCTACTATCATTTTTGAGCAGGTTGAAGATGGGGTGTGTTCTTGTGAATAGGGTCTTCTAACTCTTCTGCTTAGGAACCCAAGAGTAAAGTGAGGTGTGTGCTCTGTTCTCTGCCTGACAGGGTTAACAGGATTTCCAAGGATCCATTAGCTAGGACTTAGCCACAGCAAGGTGAGTTAGTAGGCCATATTCTAGATTACAATTATGCTAGTGCCATTCCCTTCTGATACAGTAATGGGGAATATATTCCACTACATATTTGCTCAAATGTACTGTTGCTGTGAACCTAAAACTGCTCCACAACAGTATTTACAAGTGTGCCGCTGTTTTCATGATTAGCCTTGGTTTATTTGACTTCATCCCTGCTATGGCTCCCTTCTGTAATCACAACTGGTGTCTCATTTAACCGCAAGTATCCTAGGTATGTTCTCACATGTATAGCATGGTATTATTTCCACCTAACAGTAAGAGTGTCAGTACTTGTCCATACAGAAAACATAAGAGGGTAGGGAGTTTGTGTATGTAGATATTAACAGCCACAAGTGAATGCTTATCAGTTCTTTTGAGGCTTCTATAGGTCCCTCCATTAGCCTGAAAATGTTTCTAGTAGATGCCAATGGCTTCCTGGTGAAATCGGAACTATCATATAGATGCCTTTTTAGGTTGCAAAGGTGTGCTCCAAAACTCATGCAAACATGTCTTCAGTGCAAAGGAAATTCTGTAGGGAAATTCCTGTCCAAATCAGTCTCTCAGGAATTATTCTTTGAAGGAAATGTAATGATCAAAACATAGACACTGTCAGGGACTAGGGACAATTCGAAGCCAATGTGGGCAGAAAAAGCCATGAGACTTGTTCCAGTGTCAGAGGGAGAGAGGTGGCTGAAAGGGTTGTGTGCCAGCCTTGAATGAAAAAGCCAAACAGGACTCTGTGCAAAGACCGGAGTGGAAGCCCCAGTCCTGGCACAAAAGAAAAAAAACCACAAAGCAAAATCATACACACTGCTGTAAAAGGACATCAACCTTTAAAAATAGCTAACTAAAAATTAAGCAGAGATTGATCTTACTATTTTTTCTATGTTTAATATAACTGATGAAAAAGAAAAACCCGATTCAGAATATGTAGCAAAACATGCTTTCCATGCACCTTATAACCAAAACACATTCAGAAATTTTATTAATCCTTGTGCAAGCATTCTGAGATTTAAAAAAAAGACATCCCTCTTATAATGTACTCTTTTTCAAAGAACAGCAGAGCCAACAGCATCTGAGTCCCAAATTATTCATTTCTGCTTCAAATCCTTCTTGGAACCTCTTCTGTGGCTAGGATAGGCAAGAAATAGCTGGAGAATTTTTATCTCCACCTCCTCAAGGCCCCCTCCTTGGGAATAGACGGGAGAGGGAAACTGTCCTGGTGACGGCTGGGGCGTGGGCGTGGGTGAGATCTGCTATTTCCATGGTTGGTTTTGGGGTTGGTGTCACGATTGCTTCCTACACAACAATATGGGGAAATACGTTAGCAGCAGGGATCCCAGCTGGCAGAGTGGCTGACTGTACCTGATATATACAGTTATTTGGGGAAGGAATCCTCAGGACACCTTGGAGACACCCCTCCATGTTTTCTTTAGAAACAAGAAGCTCTGAAAATGGGGTGCCGTGTTTTAATGTTATTCAGGAGTAAAATATAAGGCCTGGGTTCAAAATCGCAAAACAAGCCAAAAAAAAAAAAAAAAGTAAGAAAAGGAAAAAGAGAAAAAGTAGAAATGTGCTACATCCACAAGTCATTATTTTAGTATGGCTCTACACTAGTCTTACAATAGGCACAGCAGTGAGTGTTGTTGGGGAGCAGCTATGGAACAGACAGACACCTGAATACGAAGAAGTTACTTGTATCACACATTTTAGAGGTTGCCTGAAAGAAAGTTGGGGTAGGAAAGCAGGACCTGAAGCTCATGTGAAGGATGATTGTCTGAGATTCTGAGGGAGATGCAAGGTGGCGATGGCTGTGGTCTTGGCAGGAAGTGATCTTGGCAATATGGCACCAAAATGGTGTACCTACCTATGACCATCATGTTATCCCAAGTACAGTTGTTAGTGTGCATGACAGCAGCTGGGACCGTGAACAACTCCAGGGGCTCCACTCATGCATGCATTTTCTCTATGGATCTCCAGAGAGTCTAAATAGAAGCAGCAATTGGAAAGGAGCTTCTTGAGTGACTCTTCATAAAACTAGACCCTGTTGATGGAAGTGAGTGTCACTAGGGCCTTGGTCTCCTGTCACTTCCACATCTATGAGTTTTCTTCCTTTTTTCCTACAATTGTATCAAAATGGATCTGCCAAGATCCCAAGTTCCCCCTCTACCTGGGTGCTCAGCATAAAGTTGACAGGTTGTTCTGACTTAGCTGATTTGTCTATTATAGCAATGAACTCCCACGAAATTCAATTTCCAGGTTATTACTTCTTTGTTTCAAGTCCTTCTGGATGGTTCTTTAGGAGGCCTTCCTTGGAATTGTGAGTGCCTTCCCTTAAAAGCTGCCAATATTCCAAATATAGTACTGGTATCCCTTTATTTATTATATATTATTATAGACTTGGTATTCCTTTATGGAAAGACATGAAGATGGCCAGTAAATACAAGTGGGAACAGTTGTTGATTCCGTTGGGGAACTTTCCCTGTTCTCTAACTACGCCTGCCAGTTGCCCACACTTCTAGGGTAGACCCTCTAGGTCTGCACCATACAAAGGGTTAAACATAGTGCTTAGTTAAATTCTATTTCCCTGTCTTTAACTAAGTTTCTAAAGGTCGATTATCAGTATTATTTGAAATTGTTCCTTTCCCCACTCTAAAAACAACTTAGGGTTGTCACTCGTATTTTAAAATCAGCAAGGTAAGGAGCAGAGAAGCCAAGTCAGTCTCAACTAACCGGTCTCTTTTTTGACTGTATTTAAAAGGTTTGAAATTAACCCAATTTGAAGCTCAGAAGACCTCCAGAGGGCTGAGAAGATTCACAATTCCATCTCTCTTTCTTCTTGTCATTCATCTCAATGTGTATAGCATTCATTTTATATATGGATAAACTTTCTTCATGTGGTAGCTTCCAAGAACGCTTTTAGAAGATTTTAAATGTTTTTTTATTTATTGTTTGTTTGTGCTGGCACTGGGGCTTGAATTTGCACTCTCGCCTGGCTTTCTTTGCTTAGGAATGGTGCTCTACCAGTTGAGCCACAACTCAACTTCTAGCTTTGTGCTGCTAAATTGTAGATAAGACTCTGTTTAGATTTGCTGGGCTGCCTTCTAACCAAGATCCTCACATCCTGGCCTGCTCAGTAGCTGGTAGTAGAAATTTAATATGAATTTTCACCCAAGTAATTCCAAGTAACCTTGGAATTATGATCATTGAATGAATCAATTATGATTCATTTGATCATTCAAAATTACTTTTAGTGTAATTTAGATGCACATAAAAAATAAGCAGAAAAGGGAGTTTTCAAATATTTTCCTCTCCAGTTCCAATTCATATTTTGCAACAATGTAACACATGTACTCCAATTGATGACCAAATAGTGATATACGTATTTATATACACACATACATATATGCAATACATTGCTTAATTTAAGCCCATAATGTAACTTAGAGTTCTCTCTTTGTGTGGAAATGTTTGAGATTAAAGAATTGTATAATGGTATGTATTCCTTATTATACTGGGGTCATTTTTCATCATCCTAAAAATCTTGTACTTAATTTATCTTTTGCTTCTTCCTATAGTTCCTCTGGTACACAATGATATATTTATAATGTCTTGCATTGTCCTTTCTAGAATATTACAGAGTCAGATTCAGAGAATGTCCATGTAGCCTTTACTGACAGGCTTCTTTCACCTAACAATATGCATTGAAAGCTCCTCTTCGCTGATTGACAGCTCATCTTTTCTCTCACTAAATCACCTTCTGTGTAATTGCACTATGGTTGATTCTTCCATTCACCTGGTGCATGACACCTTGAATATTTCCGTATTTGGTCAATTGTGAATAAAGTTGCAATAAACATCCTTTTGTGCAGATTTGCATGAATATAGGAGTGCAAATGTTTGCACAAGCACTAATAATCA
Organism: Dipodomys spectabilis; assembly: GCF_019054845.1. Classification (NCBI taxonomy): domain Eukaryota; kingdom Metazoa; phylum Chordata; class Mammalia; order Rodentia; family Heteromyidae; genus Dipodomys; species Dipodomys spectabilis. The sequence continues at coordinate 38,936,477 of NW_024870731.1, forward strand.
TATGAATAAGCTTGTGTTATAAGGGTCTACCATACTAAATTCAGAGCTAGCCTTGATGCTTTCATTTCCAAACAAATTAACAAGTTTCTATTGCTCTATACCCTGGCCAGTGTTTGCTGTTGTCCATGTTTTGGATTAGCTATTCTCTAAAATACCCAGTGATATTTGATTGTTTTAATGTGCAATATCTAATAAGTCTAACCTGATTCCAACAGGTATCTATCCTTGAACCAATCTCTGTAGTTCAGGGGATGGAATATTTCCACTAGTGAGAGCTATGTTCAAGGGTTTTTATCTCAAGCACAGACTCCAAGAATAACTGGTTAGGGGCTGGGAAGGTGGCTCAGTGGTAGAGTGCTTTCCTTGCATGCATGAGGCCCTGGGTTCGATTCCTCAGCACCACATAAGCAAAAAGAAAAAAAAAGCCAGAAATGGCGCTGTGGCTCAAGTGGTAGAGCGCTAGCCTTGAGCTGAAGAGCTGAGGGACAACGCCCAGGCTCAGAGTTCAGGCCTCATGACTGGACCCAAAAAAAAAAAAAAAAAAAAAGGAATAACTGGTTATTTGCCTATACCAAATACACAAATGAGAGTCATGCTCTGTTACATAAGAAAATAAAGTAGATGCGGTAACATCAAACACATCAGACATCTACAAAGATGTAAACAAACTTACTGGTATATTATAGTAATATGAGCAAGGATACGTGAAAAGCATCTTTGTTTCTAGGATCAAGGAATGAAGAGGTATACATGGGTAGTGGCAGCTAGAATAACTAGCTGTGGGAATGCAGGGCTCCATTTCTATAGTCTGAAGAAATGTAAAATGAGATACATTTCAATGTTCATGCTTTATTATCCATATTGATTCATACTATATTTTGTTCCTTTCTGCGTGAAACATATCACACAGTGGAAATGAAATAAATAATCCACTAGAGGTCTTTTACAATTTAAATTAAGCTATTATTCAATGTAATTACTAGTCTGCATGTTTTAAAGTTTTCTCTCAATAAGAACTATGGAGGTTGTTTATTCTACAAGATGGTTCATTGCACAATTATGAATAATCAACAGTGACTCCATGAGCTGATGATCACAGCCTATGTTTTAGTTGAGAATGTATTTTTGGCAGTGAATGTACAATGCCCATTAATTCAATCAAAGAGCTTTTTACATGCATTGATTCAATAAATGTTCTTTGAAAATGAATACAACGGGCAAGTAATAGATTGCCAGTTAAAATGCAATTGATAGATTTGAGTCTTGCAGTATGAAAGTGTGAGTATATGTCCAATGTTTCTAACCACTGGCACAAGCTAGTAGGGTATCTTGGGGAAGGAAGAAGAAAGTTAACAGAAACATTTTACAGTATCAGAATGGAAAATATACAATGTTGGTTTAATATGATTAATCATAGAAAAAGTTGAAGCAATATTGAACAGCCATTATTATAAATGTACTTTATCCAAAATTTAAAGATTCAGTGCTTTGTAAATTTCCTGATGCATTTTTCCAGACTTTATCCTATGACAAAGACAACGTTGGGGTTATAATAGTAGCAATAAACTGTTTAAAGAACACTGTGGGAATCTATGGAATTGTCACAGTTAAGCCTCCTTATACTATTAATGTATGCTAATTCAAAAGATACAATGTTGCAATGACTTTATATAGACTGTAGAATAGATATAGAGAGTATAAATATTTATTTTATCCAAATATTTTTTCTAACATCAGTAGATCATATTTTCTTTTCTTTCTCTTTTTTATTGTCAAGATGATATACAAAGGGGTTATAGTTATATAAGTAAAGTAATAAGTACATTTGTTGTCAAACTTGTTAATGCACCAGAAAAAATATAGAAATTACGAATGATTGCATAGAGGATATTGATTTTTATACTATGTAAAAGATAAATATTCAAGCAAATTGTATTGCTGTCTAATTTTTTTTAATTCACGCAACATATAGGATTTGGGAAGATGTGAGGTCTTCTCAGTAATTGTATTCGAGTCTTTTTATTATCTTTAAGTAGCTACACAAAAGAGTTGCCATTCCTCAAAGCAGTTTATGAGCACAGTGTATCTTGATTAATATTACCCCCTTCAACATTCTCACCCTTCCCAAACAACCCTTCCCTCATTTTTCTTAATTTTTAGGTTACATCTTGAAGTTTTTGCCACTTCACAAAGCGGTTTACGTAACAGTGCATCTGGATCTGTGCCATCCCTTCAACATCTTCACCGCTCTTCAATCCCTCTCTTCATTTATGTGTCTCAATTCCGTGGAATATTCAATGAATTCTTGCCTACATTTTACTCTCTTCTCCCTTTCATTCTTCTCCCCTTCTCCCCTGGGCCTTTCCTTCCCCTCTTGCAAGTACCCATTTCCTGGTACTTACTTTGCTGGGCTTTGATTTCGTCTAATTTTTAAAGAATTACACTTTTTGAGCTCTCCATAGGGTCCATTACACGTCAGTTAAGTCATTTGTAGCCACTTGCTTACCACCCAGGGTGTTTGCTTATAGATTTATTGGCCTAATCTAGCTGCCACAAATGAGGGAAACCATGCAACCAACCTATGTTTCTCTGGGTCTGGCTTATTTCGCTTAACATAAAGGGGATCCAAACAGGCAAGCAAGAAGAACTATTTCTTTTTGCAGATGATAGGATCCTGTATTTCAAAGATCCTGTAGACTCCTCCCCCAAGCTATTAGAGGTGATTAACTTGGGCAAATAGCAGGTTATAATATCAACCCACAAATATCAGTAGCTTTTCTATACGACAAAAATGAGAAGATTGAGACTGAAATCAGGAAAGCAATCTCATTTGTACTAGCCTAAAAATATATCTAAGAATTAACCAGAGATGTAAAGGACATTTACTGTGAAAACTTCAAAATGTGGAAAAGGAAACTGAAGAAGAGTTAAGGAAATGGAAATTTCTTCCATGCTCCTCCTGGATTGGAAGATCCAACACTGTGAAAAGGGCAATCCTGCCTGAAGCAATTTACAAATTCAATGCGATACCCATCAAAATTCTCAGTAAATTTTTTAAATTACTTATTCCTTAAATGTTGTCATGATGTAACTCTAGGCTCAACCAGTTCACCTTTGTATCTGAGAGTAGGTCATCTAATTTTGCCTTTGTAACAACAAACCCAAGATAAAGGACCTTCCATCTGATGATGATGAAGTTAAGGTCATTCTTACTCGATTCACTGAGGTCCCTTAAGGCATCATTTGACTATGATTTAGCCATCATTTAACTACAAACTTTTAATAGTGTTATGAGTTAAATGCACTATAATTTTAATTGTTGTAGCTATGTTGTCAACAGAGCCAAATGTCACACTGCCCAAGGGAATCGAGTCAAACGTGGCACCATGTTCTTATCCAAAATAGCTTGGGTTCTAAATTTACAGGAGACTTAAAAGTAGAATCTGAAGTCAGGTGCCAGTGGCTCACACCTGTAATCCTAGCTACTCAGGAGGCTGAGATCTGAGGATTGCAGTTCAAAGTGAGCCCAGAGAGGAAAGTTCTGTGAGGCTCTTATCTCCAATTAGCCACCAGTGGTACTCTGACTCCAAGTGATTGAGCACTAGCCTTGAGTGGAAAAGCTCACGGACAGTGTCAGATCCTAAGTACAAGCCCCGTGACCACCACCAACAACAACAACAATAAAAAGTAGCTTCTGGAATGAAATGGATGCATTTGAAGATGGAACTTACCAATGCCTAAAACTACTAGAATAGCTCATTGGATGACTGTGTTTTACCATAGGTAGATCATTTTGTTAAGGGTTAAAATGTATGATGTTGTTCATATCCTCAAACTCACTTAAACGTTCTGGCCTCCATTTTCTCAGCAACCAAACTAACAATCATAGTACAGGTTGAGGTCAATGCAAATATTTAGCTTATAACTCCACTGTCTTTCAACACATACCTATCTTAATGGAATGTTATTTTATATTTTCCTGATTTTTTAAAATTTATTTCAGATCTTAAAGGAGTCGTCGATTCTGAACCAGTGCCCTGCACCCCTTTTTGTGTGCTTAATGGCTCCTGGCTTTGGATTCTCTGTCCAAAATAAGATCAAAAATCCTTCTGGAGATGCTTTATTTCCAAAGATTTCAGCTGCGGCAAAGGCAAAAATAAAGGCAGAGGAGATGATCGTCTCCTTCTTCTTCTAAAAATCTTAGTCATAACGTGTCTAGTGCAGTCTAACTTGCCACTGCCATTTGCCCCAATTCATTTACTCCATTTGGCAGCGAGGAGGGAGTTTGTTATTTTAAGTGCAAGTATAGGACTCAATATTTCATTTATTCAGAAGGGGGCACACTTGTGCTTTTAATAGCAGATGCATTCAGATTTGATAGTGTATGAAATTTGTACAAGGACTTTTAGCAGATGACAGAACCAAGATTTCTTAAAAATGAGTGCCTATGCCAACTGAATACTTCTTAAATATGAAGAAAGACAAAACTCACTGTGTAGATTTCTTTCTTAGATGAAGCTTTTTAAAAATTATTTGTCTCCAAATCTAGATTCCCATTGTGTTGAAAACTTCAAAATTTGTTCTGATAGTTACGCAGAGTGATGTACTTGGCTTCTGTACCCCTGGAATAATGTGTTTTACACAGTGTCTGCTAAATTTTGATTTAGCCCCTGATTTTATTAACTTGATACACTTAAAAACATTTCCAAAACTAGTGTTCATTAAAAAATAGGTCATTTCTGGGGCACTTGACAGAAGAAGACCTCGGCAGTGGGTTCTCCTAGTCCTGTAATAAGTCAGCTGTCCTTCTCAGAAGCACAGGATTGTGGACATTTGGGTAAGTGCCCAGGAGTGGGATTGCTGGGTCATAGGGGAGCTCTGTCTTTTGAGGAGCTTCTGTTTTGCTTTCCAGAGTGGTCGCACAAGTTTATATTCCCATCAACAGTAGCATTCCCTTTAGGCCACATCTCCACCAGCATCTGTTGATATTAGATTTCTTGACAATGGCCATTCTAACTGGGGTAAGGTAGGGCCTCAATGTTGTTTTGATTTGCATTGTTTTTATGGTCAGAGATGTTGAGTATTTTTTTTCATGTGTGTTGGCCATTCTTATTTCCTCTTCAAAGAAGTCTTTCTTTAGTCTTCAGCCTATATGTTAATGGGTGGTTGTTTCTTTGAAGATTTGCTTTTGGGGGGGGGGGATTTAATTCTTTGTATTCTAAGTATATTTTAGATATGAGGCCCCTGCCTGTTGTATGGCTAGTGAAGATCTTCTGTTGGGCTTTCTATTTATCTTGCTAGCAATGTCCTTTGCCATGCAGAAGCTACCAGCACAACCATGTTCATTGCAGCATTATTTATCATAGCTAAGGTATGGAATCAACCCAGATACCCCTCAGTAGGTGAATGGATCAAGAAGATGTGCTCTATATACACAATGGAGTTCATCTGAAAGAATGACATTCCCCATTTGCAAGGAAATGGACAGACCTGGAAAAAATATTAAGCAATGAAAGCCAAGCCCAAAGAAATACAGCTTTTTTGGTTTCCTTCATTTGTAATAACTAGAATATCTCTATGATTTTCTTAGCAGGGGATCACATGCTAAGTGCATAGGACCACATATAATGAAGTATATCAAAATGAACTCCAAAAATTGGAAACAAGAGGTTCTCATTATGTCCTGTTTGTAGTTATTTCTGTTTTTTTTTCTGTTTTAGTTTTCTGTACCCTTTGTCCTGTATATAAATTTATCTGATCTGGGAAAGGGAATCACAGGAACAGCAGGACAAAGGATGAACTAATGCAACAATGATACTCACTAGATATTATGTGGGAAATGAAATTTTCAACTGGCGGGGGGGGGGGAAGGAGAGAAATGGGGAGTGGTAGAGAAAATGAGAGAGGGGGTAACAGTGTTTATAAAGAATTGTACTCATTACTTTATTAATGTACCTGCAACCCCTCTATACATCACCTTTGCAATAATTTTTAAATAAGTTTTTTATTGTGAAAATACTGTGCAGAGGGGTTACAGTTACACAAGTAAGGTAATGAGTACATTTCTTATACAGAATTGTTGCCTCCTCCTTTGTTTTTCCCCTAATATCCCCTCCCTCCCACCTCCTCAACCAAAGTTGTAAAGTTCGTTTTTGACATAGCAACTTGTACATCTCATTGTTGCAATGGGTCAATCCGTATCCCTATTTAAATGATTTGTTTTTGCCCTTCCCCTCCATACATTATACCTACATCAAATACAGTGTAAGCAGAGGTTATACCATGGGGGAGGGACATACAAAGCAACAAAAAAAAATCATCTTATAAATATGTTAGAAACAATCACAAGAAAGAAAAAAAAACATTTGAGTCCTTACCTTGGGGTTCATTTCGTGTAACATCAACTTATCTGACAATTTCTGCTTGACTCAGACATATACTAGTTATTGCATATAAGGGAAACCGTGGGACCTATGTTTCTTTGGGCCTGGCTTACTTCACTTAATATAATTTTTTCTAAGTCTTTCCATTTCCTAACAAATGGGGCAATGTCATTCTTTCTGATGGAGGCATAGAATTCCATTGTGTATATATACCACATTTTCTTGATCCATTCATCTACTAAGGGGCATCTGGGTTGGTTCTGTATCTTAGCTATGGTAAATAATGCTACAATAAACATAGTTGTGCTGGTAGCTTTAGTATGGTCTTGTTTGTGATCATTTGGGTAAATGCCCAAAAGTGGGATTGCTGGGTCATAGGGGAGCTCTATGTGGAGCCTTTTGAGGAACCTCCATACTACTTTCCAAAGTGGTTGAACAAGTTTAACTCCCACCAACAATGCAGTAAGGTTCCCTTCTGTCCACATCCCCTCCAGCATCTGTTGTTATTAGAGTTCTTGATGATAGCCATTCTAACTGGAATTTAAAAAAAAAAAAGAGGAAGTGGCGCTGTAGCTCAAGTGGTAGAGCGCTCGCCTTGAGCTGAAGAGCTGAGGGACAGCGCCCAGGCCCAGAGTTCAAGCCCCACGACCGACAAAAAAAAAAAAAAAAAGAAACATAGGTTTGGACATGGCAGGATGTATGCATAAAGTAAAATATTTATTCTAAAAGCTTTAGAAAATCATGACTAACTTCTCGTCTTTGCCCTCAGTGTTGGTACACAGTCCTTAATTATTAAATTACTTGGTCCTCAATGATAAAACTCAAGTCATTTAAATCAGAGAGATTTCTCTATGAGACAAAAACAGAGGTCAACAGGAACAGAGAAAATGATTTACAATTTCATTGAAGCCGTTTTAATATCTTATTTTGGTTGTCATTTATACAACTGTATGGACATCATCTACTTAGGTATATTATATACGTAAAGACAAAGATGGATCTCTGACACATGAAAGGCTTTTTGACAAACGATGAATAAATAAAATGCTTTTGTAAATAAGGAAATAAATAATAAATTACATACTGAAAGAATAATTCTTTGGAAATCATCTGTGCAGAAGTAAATGATAGTTATTAGGCAGCTTAAAATAAGATGTTAGAAAAATCATCGTCATAAATTCAGTGCTTAGAGAAGGATAGAGGTAGCCTTTACTGCAATATGCGCAACCCGTGTAAAGGAGAATGAGATGTAGCTGAGATTCTTGTAATCCCTAACTCTTCATTCCCAAGAGACTGTGTGTATAACCTCTACCTCCTTTCCTCATCTTCTAAGTCTCTTGTCCTCCAAATGTTTGTACCTCAGAGTATGTTGACGTAGCCCTAAATTGGTACAAAAATTCTAGTAGCACCTATCACGAGTTTCAGCAAGTAGACCTTTGGTAAGCCACTCCACATCTTTCTTGAAGATAGAATCAGTCCAAAAGATAACTGTTCAAAGCTGCTTATCACCCTGATGATTGATGTAGTGAGAAATTGGTGACCCCATCCAGGACAATCATGGAGAATTAACTAAATAAATTGGAGTAAGATCCCTCAAACTAATACATTGTAATTACTAACACCACAAAAGAATCTGCATACATTGATTAAAAAGAAGTCCAAATATATTAGTTCATTGAAAAGTAAGTGAATACATGGTGGAGAGATCTAAATTGTATAAAGGAGAAATGTGCGACTACATAATTAATTGTGTAATTATAAAGTAAATGCCTGAACTGTTATCTCCACATTATTTCTAATCGTAGTTGTCTTGTCAGTATGAGATTCTACATGATCTTTGCAATCTAGTTTATAATGACTAATATTTTTGAATCCTGTCCTTAACTTGTATTTTAAAAAAGTAACAGAATTATTTTTGTCAAAGCACAGCTCACAAGCCACCCCAGGTTGCAAGGTTGCATTCTCGCATTCACGGGGCATCGCAAAGGTGCTTTTTCAGAGTTTTAATTTTTACTTTTTGATCATCCATTAACAGGGTGTTCTAAGGAGCTCAAGGATGGCTCCCAATAGCTAGGAAGAGGGAAGAAGTCAAATCTTTCATAAGGAAGGTTAGTCAGGAGAACTATAGAAATAAAAAATCCATGGTAGACTTTTGCCGACTGCTTCTGATGGTAAGGGAATGAACTACATATGATGTTGACTGGGAACTTCCAGAGAAGTGATTGAGGTCCTCAATGAATATCCCAAGTTCTCAGAGCCAGGTGTGATGATTTTTCTAACTCAGAAAACTTTTCTACCCTGAGGGTAACAACTTTTATCATATTTTGTCAAAAAGTAAAAACAACCGCCAGAACTCACTCCCCTCCCCCACTTGTTCCCTTAATAAACTGGGAAAATGCACAGTGTTACTTGTGGGACTTCTGTCCTGTTATTTGCTATCACAGCCTGTTCTTGTCATCCTGAGCCCTCGAGGCTAGTCCTGTTACAGTATGATACCACAGATGTGTAAGAGACTCAAAGAGTAGCCTCCGTTCCCTACCTTTATATTTGGCAACCAAGCCGTGTAATTCTTCCTGTGAAAGGGAGGCTTCTGTGTTGACTTTTGCATCTTCAGTTGTACTTGTGACTCACAACGCCATCTCGGTGCTATGGAAGCAAGGCAGTACTATGCCAGGCTTTGCAGCCATCGTGAGTCTAGCGGAGGAGAAGCACCAGAGTAGGCCAGACATGTCCAATTGACAGGCAGGCAGATCTAGAAGTTAAGCCATGCTGCTGGCGTTCGTCTGTTTTCAGATATGTAAGGGCCCTAATGAAAATCAGATCGATTCAGATGAGTTCAGCCCAAACCACTGACCCAGAGAACCATCAGCTAAGTAATCACATGCATATAGATTTAGGGGACAGTAGAGAGAGAACTGAGACAACTTATATTATCATTTTTATTTGAAGAGAGAGACAATTGAGGCTCAGAGAAATGACTTTACTTGCTTTGATGAAGGTCATACAATTTGGTGGTGGATGAACTTATCTTTCAGATTGTTGGTTAATGGGGTGAAAAATTATTTTGTTACCGTATCAGCAAACGAATTTATCGGTGTATTGTGACGAGGTGTAGCTTTGATTTTCTGTGACAATGCAAGACAATGCTTTGCTGTGTATCCCTCACGTGCTGTCATGAATTCCCACCAACGTTTGCACTTGCTGGACAGAACTGATTTTGTTACCAAAATGTCCACTGAGGTAAGAGGAATGAAAACAGGTAGCTCAGCTTTGGCTCTGTCGTGGTGTACACATCCGGAACAAGCTTCTAGTTGCAGCCTTGTAATGTAGATTCCAAGGAGAATTTTCTTACGATACTCTAAATGCAAAAGTTCAAAGGGGCCTAGTTCCATTTTGAAAGCACACATGAAAAAATACACGAGAGTCCCTTGAAATTGTAAATGATGAGGTCGCTCCATCTGCAGAGTAGAAAGCACTGGCTTCAGGAGAGGCAAGTGTGCTTTCAAAAAAGGAAATCTTCATTATAGCTCCTTAAATGCCATTTGTGCAGGGAAGGTGAAGCCATACCAATAAAAAACCTTGAGCAAAATTCTTTGTCATGTCTAATTTAATAAGAATTTTATTCAGTTTGTAGACTTGTTAAAATTTACAGTGGAACTTCCTGTGTGCAAATAAGTGAAAATGATTTCTTACATAATCTATTATGGCCCATACTGTGTAGCTCTGAGAAAGTCAATAGTTTCCCCTAAAATACAGATACATTTTTATCTAATTAATTTTAAGCAGATAGTATGTGAAGATAATATTCATAGTTGTATCCTCTTAGTTCTAACTGAATGGAAGCTTCCAATACATACTGCAATGGCTTTTTCAGCTAGTGTATTACAAACAACAATCAGATCTCTTGAATAATTCAAATATATACATTCATAGATGCACAGGCCAACTTCTGGTTTTAGTTCTGGACTCTCTTCAGCTTACAGTCCAGCAAAAGGCAAGTTATACACATAGAGTCATTTCCATCTAACAGTTAGTTAGTCCAGCCTGTTAGAAATACACATTGTAGCGATGCAGAATTTTCTGCTGTCATTCTTCATGGGTAGAGCCTGCCCAGGCCAGCTACCTCAGCAGTGGGCAGAGGCCTCTAGGGTGGGGTGCCTGTAGCAGGCAAGCCTGCATGTTACAGCTCAGCAGCAGACAGTGCCTACCAGTGTTGTAGCTCCATTGCTGGTGCTGCTGAGTTCTGGTCTCAGGAGGTTGATGAAGTTCTCCACAATGGAGTAAGTGCACAAAGGACTTTAGCAAGAAGAGAAGTATCTGGCTTGAAGGCCACTGCTGCCACTACTCTGTCAATCCATCTGTTTTCTCCATCCATTCACCATTCTGTCTTCTGCAGGTAGCTCTTTCTGTCTCTGTAAATGGTTCTTTCTCTGTCTTGGTGGCTCACGGTCTATGAATGCTCATAGTCTGGGCTGTGCTCTAATTGCTCCTATTATAATTAGGTGTTTTGAAAGGTAACATTTTATTGGTCAAGTCCTACAACATCTGATTTCTTGTTAATTCTTAATCAAGTCCTTCTGCAAACCCTCTCCCCAAGGTCATGGGAAGGTTATTGAAAGTAGAAGTGGCTAAGGAGGAGCAAAGGGCGATGTTGTGAACCGGTCTCCTTTGCATTTGGTTTCTGTCTACTAGGTCCACATGCTGTCCAGGATCCTCTGGTCCTAACTAATTTATTCTTTCAGTAGAATCTTCTTTGATCTGGGGAGTGGGCCAGTCAGAGAAAGTTCCCAAGAAACATGGCCTGGAAAGGCATGCGTAATAGGTTTGTAATTGTCAGCTAATCAAAGAGAAGGGAGAGAGGTAAAATCATGAGGACTTCTCTGTGATTAGGAGTCCGGATTCTTGAAAAAACAGAACAGAGATGTGAAATAGTAGGAAGTCTGGAGTGAGAAATGGGAATTGTGTTGTGAAAGTTGCTTTTCATCGTGTGTGGGAGAAGACAAGGAAGGACAAGAAGACTGGGATCCTGTAGGTTTTCCCTAAGGAAGAAGCGGTGTCAAGTTTGAACTTTACGAATATAACTGGAGTGTGAAGAGGGACAATGGACAGATGAAAGCAAACAATAGAGGCCAGATATGAAGACGCATGCTTCTAATCCCAGCTACTTAGGAGGCATAGATTAGGAGGTTCATGGACATTCGTTCAAGCCCCACGACTGACAAAAATGGGAGAGGGGAGGAAATATGGCTCAAGCGGTAGAGCTCCTGCCTACCGAGCTCAAGGCTCTAAATTTGAGCCCTAATACTTCCAAAGGGAAATGAAATAGAATTTGAGGGACTCCTCCAGAGCCTGCCTCACACAGAGTTTGAGGAGATGCTATTGTCTTCAGCTAGCATACTGCTACAAGAGGCTTAGCTGTAATCATATTTTTCACAGACTAAATTGACTGGGCTGCAGACTTGTTTGGATGTGCTTGAGAGTGAGGACAAAGGGTCAGCAAACAAGGTTCTGCCAAGAGCAACAATGATGGCTGCTCTACGATTGGAGGTAGAAAACATACAAGGAGGTTTGCGAGATCATGAGGAGTATCATCCATTTTATCCCTCTGTAGGACTCCAAAGGATATAGCCAGAAAAAGTCTGGATCTCTGGATTTTGATGCCCAGGAACACGAACTAAGCTAGATTGGAATAACTGAACATCTAGTGGATAGCACTAACCCAGGGAAGAAAGGCATGGAGAGGAAAAATTCTGAAACTTTGGGGTCAGATAAATTAACCAGGAGACTCAGGAAATCAAATCAAGGGTGTCAAACCTGGAGTGTCTGACGGAATGAATAGAAGCTATAGTGCACAGCTCTTTATTTTTGGCATCAGTGATCTGGTGAATATTATCTTCTGCTCCTATTTTGAGAGAGGAGAGAGAAGAGGCTCTTGTATTTTAAGCTGATTAGAGTGTGAGCATAAGATACCATCCTCAAGTGAGCGACAGATGAAGAGCTCACCAAACGGTGAAGAAGAAAGAAATCAGAAACGTAATGGGAAAACCAAACCAACAGAATAAAATGTTACAGATGCTATGGGCAGGAAGTTGGCTGAGAGGAGGAGTGCTCAGCAGTTCTAATGTTGGGAGGTACGGTGATAGAAAGCTGACAGACAGCCTCTGGATATAACAAAGGAGGTCATAACAAAGTTGGCCAGAACACTTGGGTAGAATAGAGTGGACTGGGGCCAGATTGCAGTAGGCTGGGTTTGAGATATGAGGACAGAGACACCAGAAACAAGGACAAAAAGAACTAATTTTTTAAAGAACTTTGGTTTAGGATAGTTGCTATAGGTCAATGTGGAGTAGAGTGTGAATATTTTGGGGGGGAAAAAAAGCTTTCTCTGTCTTCTCCTCCCCCTCTCCTTTTCTCAATAATGCAGCAAACTATATGCCATTCATGGCAATCATTAAGCTGTATATCTTCACTGTATATCTTCACTAACCCCAGGTGTTGAGAAGAAGGATTATTTAATAAAACACTTCAGACCATCCAGCATAATGTTGGGATACAATTCTCACTGAGGAGTAAGAAAGGCTCAAAAAGAGCCCAAAAGGCTCCATGTAATCTCCACCCTCCATGTTTCCATTTTACCTCCTGCAGGAGACAGGAGTTTCCTTCCATATGCAATTATTTCCCCCAAGGAGATGTGTAAATGAAAGTAGCAGCAATCATGTTCACATGGATGTTAAGGCTCAAAATAGTTGGCACCCAGGCAAGAGTGTGGCCCATTGTATTTTCAATTTGGGTTGAAAATATTGGCAGAACATTCCTACTTTTTCCTTCCACACCATCATTGTAAGGCCTTCTCATCCATTTAACTTTCCTTCTGTACATATATTCTCGACTGGGAAAAAGCAAATCTCAGTGCTTCCTCATGCTAGGGGTTGAAACTAGTTTGATATGTCAGCAAAAACAGTCTTTCAGTTCACACGCACATGAATACTTGATTATAGGTTGCCAAACCCACCCATAATTTAACCTATAATTCTTAAACTAACAGAACACGATGTAACGGATGAGTTTTTCTGTTTCATGTGCTTTTTAAAAAATATGTGAGCAAACATTCAGGTATCAGGAGAGTTCACATTAAAATTTTATCTGGGGCTATAATGTGCTTAGCATGTCTGAAGCCCTAAATTAAGTTCCTAGTCACACACACACACACACACACACACACACACACACACACACACACACACACACACACACACACACACACACCTTCAATTGGGTTATTCTGGGATAAAACACTGATTTCTAAGTGAGTTCTTAGCCCCATATAAGATGCTAGAAAGGTAACACATACTTATTCTCTACTATTTGCCTACATCTCTGGGACAATCTTGTTTTAAGACTAATATCACTATGTAATGTACTGAATGTGTGTGTGTGTGTGTGTGTGTGTGTGTGTGTGTGTGTGTGTGTTTGTGTATGTCGACCCTGGAGCTTGAACTCAGGGCCAGGGTACACTCCTTGAGCTCTTTTTTGCTGAGGACTAGCAGTATACCACTAGAGCCTTTGTAGTAGTTAAATGGAGATGAGAGTCGTCTCATGGGCTTTAGTTATCTGGGCTGCCTTTGAACTATGATCCTCAGATCTCAGACTCCTGAGCAGTGAACATTAGAGGCATGAGCCACTTGTACATACTTTATCCTGAAACATCTTAAGCCAACTTAGTTTGCACTGTTGAAAATTGAACCTACATTTATAAGGGCCTGCCTAATTCAATCCAAACCCAAAAGTACAATTCACTTTTAGAGGAATTTGAGGAAATGCTTACAGGCTTATTGGCATTATGACACTTATTGAATTCCCTACATCACCAAAGAAACAATAATAACTAATAATGACTAAATACTCTATGTCAAGTACTGTGACTTATATAGCGCATTATCCCAGGGTTGTCAAAACAGGCCATAAAGTAGATAGTGTTAGTTTAAAAATAACAGCAAAGAAATTAAAACTCTGAGACTTATAGTGGTTAAGAACTTTCAGGGCTGGGAAAGTGGCTCAGTGGTAGAGCGCTTGCCTTGCATTCATGAGGCCCTGGGTTCAATTCCACAGCACCACATAAACAAAAAAAGAAAAAAAATGGAAATGACGCTGTGGCTAAAGTGGTAGAGCTCTAGCCTTGAGCTGAAGAGCTGAGGGACTGTACCCAGGCCCAGAGTTCAGGCCCCACGACTAGACCCCCCCCCCCCCAAAAAAAAAAGAACTTTGTCCAAGGTCATAAAACTCATGAAGGGTTGAGGTAGAAAAATTCCCTTTTCAAAACTCTAAGATAGCTACAGTATAAGCTATAGTTTTTAGCAATACATCCTTTGAGACATAAACGTGTTTATATAAAGAAATACCAATCGTATTCCACAAAAGAAGTCCGGATGCTCTCTGCTTCTTGCTCCTTTTTTAGGTCATAGGGTTCTCTTTTTATGAATGACCCATCAAAGAGATCAGGGTTGGGGGGCATTCTACCCCAGAATTTTCCTTATTTTGCTATTGTAAATGAATTATGTATGTGCCCTGAAGTAATTAGCAAAGACGCTGTTGCTCAGCTGAATTTTAAACTAATTAATCTGACCTAATTCCTGTCAAAAATAATTAGGATGAAATATGTCCTCCCTAAGCAACTCTTTCAAACCAAGATGCTAAAAGCACATTATCATCTGTGTATGCACTATTTTAGAATTGAGAGGTTCATTTGTTTAATAGTTTTAAAGGAAATGCTAAAATGCTACCTCATGAATTGCCACCTGGGCATCATCACCGCCTTAGTTTCTAATTCTGAACCAAGACAAGAAGCTGAAATAATAGCGGGATCATGATGAGTCAGACACCTTAACACAACATGGCTCATAGTTAACACTTGAAAACCAGTCAGTCCATCTCCTTCCAGAGGCTTTCAGATGAAGAACTAAGGCCTCACTTCTCAGCCCATTAAGTCTCTGTGTGTGTGTGTGCACACACACACACGCACATGCATGTGGTATATATACGTGTGCATGCACACACGTGCACACGCATGTGGTATATATGCTGATATTGGGGCTTGAACTCAGGAACTCATAATTTCCATTAGCCTTTTTGTACCCAAGGCTATTGACTGCACTGCCACTTCTGGCGTTTTTGCTGTATGATTGGAGATACCAGTCTCCTGGATTTGTCTGCCTGGGCTGGATTTGAACCAAAGATCCTCAGATCCCAGCCTCTTGGGTAGCTAGGATTACAAGTGTAAGTCACTGGTATAGGGCCCACTCACTCTTCCTACCATGAAACCCATTAGTCTCCTGAGTCGCAGCCCTGCCCTCCACCTGCCTAAGGGAGTCTTTTTAGAATAACCTTAAGCCAGAACGGACTGGGGAAATGTGTCCTGTCATACTCAAATCCTAAATGATTTGTTTCTAGAGAGATAGTTAGGGAAAAGAAAATCAGCGAGCTTTACCCAGGGATATAATTTGTTGGTAACTCGTGATGATCTGGCAATGATCGTTTGACCCCTGGTGACTCCCAGAGCCTGTCCACTGTCCAGTCATTCTGCAAACCTCCCTTGTGTGCCCTCTGACCTTGCTCTCTCTATGTTAGGGAGGTCTTGGGATAGGTGAGCAAAGATATAGATAGATAGATAGATAGACAGACAGACAGACAGACATATATTCAAATATATGTGTGTGTATTTAATCACCTCTGAGCAGTTCAGAGTTAATAATTCCCTTATTAAACCTATGAACCAACCTTTCATGTTTTTGAGTCTTTCACCCACCCTTTCCAAGTTGGTTTCTAGGCAACCAATAAGCGCTGAATTACATTAAGCTCTTTATTTCAAGGCTGTGGTTTAGGATTTTTGGTGCATATTTGTTGGCTCATTTATAGAGACTGCAGCATAAAATTTGTTAATTCTGTCTAATCTCCAAGAGTTGGGCTATTTGGTTCTAAGCCACACTACCTGTCCCCATGTTTCATGCTGAATTCATTCTAGTGCTGGGATGCTGTTTTGTATATAGATTAAGCCAAAAGGTTCTATGAACTTGAATTTGGCATCACAGAAGCAGAATTTCTACATTTTCCCATTTTGGTGATCATTTAGCACTCAAGGTAATGTAATATAGAATTAATTTTTTTCTGATCTTCTCTCTTAAATGGATAATTTTTTTTTTAAATTTTTGTGCCAGTCCTGGTCTTGAACTCAGGGCCTAAACACTCTCTGAGCTCCTTTTTTTTCTTCTCTAGGCTAGCACTCTACTTGATCCACAGCTGCACTTCTGTCTTTTTATGTGGTAGTTTAGTGGAGATAAAAGTCTCATAGACTTTCCTGCATAGGCTGGCTTTGAACCATGATCCTTAGATCTCAGCCTCCTGAGTAAATAGAATTACAGGCATGTACCACCAGCACCTGGCTATGGTTGATTTATTTTGTTTTCTTGTAAAGATGCTGTACAGAGGTATTATAGTACATCAGTAAGGTAGTGAGTACTTTTCTTGTCGAGCATGTTACCCCCTCCTTTGTTTCTCTCCTACTATCCCTTCCCTCCCCATCTCCCCTGCTCCTCCTCCAACTCCAAAGTTGTAAAGTTCATTTCCAACATAGTGTCTTGTGATGTAATTGATGTAATGGGTCACCCTGTGTCCTTGTTTCAGCATTTTGTTATTCCCCTTCCCATTCCCAAATTAGATAAATGTATATACAAGATGCTAGGTACCAACATCAAATACAGTGACAACAGGGAATATACCATAGGAAGAAGAACATACAAAAGAAACAAAAATTCACATAGTACATGAAAAACAACAACAACAAAGAAAAACCCCTTGTGTCCATATCTTGGGGTTTATTGTGCTTGCCATCATCTTATATGGTCATATTTACATAGCTTTTACCTTTTCTGCTCATCTGATAAGATTGTCCTACACATATACTATTTATTGCAAATAAGGGAAACCATGGGACCTATGTTTCTTTGTGTCTGGCTTACTTCTCTTAATATGATTTTTTCCAAGTCTTTCCATTTTCTAACAAATGATGCAGTGTTATTCTTTCTGATGGAAGCATAGAATTGCATTATATAAATATATATGTATACATATATACATATATATGTGTGTCAGATTTTCTTGATCCATTCATCTACAGAGGGGCATCTGAGTTTCCATATCTTAGCTATGGTAAAAAATGCTGCGATAAACATAGTTGTGCTGGCAGCTTTAGTATGGCCTTGTTTGTGATCGTTTGAGTAAATGCCCAGAAATAGGATTGCTGGGTCACAGGGGAGCTCTATATTTAGTCTCTTAAGGAACCTCCATACTGCTTTCCCCAAAAACAAATACTCAAAGAAACAACTGCCCAATTAATAGGTGGGCTAAAGACTTCAAGAGAGACTTCTCTGAAGAGGAAGTAAGAATGACCAATAAGTCAGGCACCAGTGGCTCATGCTCATAACCCTAACTACTCAGGAGACTGAGATCTGAGGTTTGGGGTTCAAAGCCAGCTCAGCAGGAAAGTCTGTGAGACTCTTATTTCCAATAAATGACTCAGAAAGCCAGAAGTGGTGCTGTGGCTCAAGTGGTAGAGCACTAGCTTTGAGCTGAAAAGCTGAGGGACAGCTCCTAGGCCCAGAGTTCAAACCCCAGACCGACAAAATAAAATAGCCAATAGATGCATGAAGAAATATTCAACTTCTCTGTCCATAAAAGAAATGCAAATCAAAACAACATTGAGGTTCCACCTCACCCCAATTAGATTGGCTATAATTAAGAAATCTAATAACAACAGATGCTAGAGGGGATGTGGCCAGAAGGACATCCTACCGCACTGTTGGTGGGAGTGTAAACTTGTTCAACCACTACGGCTAATTTTTTAAGTGAGAAAATGCAAAGACATACAGTTCAGGAATAGTTTGGAAGTGCAGTAAGCCTATTTTTGGTTTGCTTTGACAAATGAAGGTTTTGATAGAGAAGAAGACCTCTTAGGAATATTTCATTGTTGGTGTCTATTAAGAAAGCAAGGATGCAATTTCATATTTTACCCAGGACTGGGAGAATGAAGACTAAAATTCCTGCAGAACTCTTCCCTGCTCTGAATGTTTTAAAACAAAAACTCTGAGCAAATATTTCTCTCTCTTTCTTGCTCTTTCTCTCCTTGTCTGTCTTATATGTGTGTGGGGGGACGGGAGGACAGAAATTTTATTAAAATTATGGTGTCACACATTTGTAGTTCCCACAACTGGGCAAAACCCATACATAGTTGTCTATGTTCTAAGACATAAAACAATAACGTATATGAACCATACTTAAAGGGAAGGCTTAGAAAGAAGTAAAATCTTCCCAAAAACTCGACGTGCAATCAAATCCCCCTTCCTTCAGTCTGGCTAGGTGGGAGAGAGAAAAGGACCCAATACAAGGCAGTATGGATAAATCACTAAATTCAGGAATGTCATGGAAAAGAGAACCAGCTGTCCACCACAGTGCTGTGACTGACAAATCCTCCAGAGGTTTTCCTTGCTAAGAAGCCCTCCCCACGCCCGGGCCTGCATCCCACAGCTCCCTCTGCATCTGTGAGCTGAGCTGTGTGTGCGCTACTGGATTTCTTTAGTAAAATGTGGGCAGACGTGATGCATGCTGGTCCTAGGCTTCACCTACACGATCCTCCCATGGGCTCTCTCTCTCTCTCTCTCTCTCTCTCTCTCTCTCTCTCTCTCTCTCTGGCTTTTTGTTCCTCTATCAGTTGTATACAAGTAACCATTTTTCCTGGGAACAGGGAAATGTGGTGGCAAAGCCACTGCCATTATCAAAGATTCTTCTTCAGATTCCTGATAGCAAAACCAGTCAGTTACTGAGAATATAGGTTCATCTGTCCCAGCCATCAACAGTACCTTAACTTATCAAATGTAGGAGCTCTTAGGATAACTTCAATCAGAAGAACCTATGGATACTTCAATGGGCAGAGCCACACCACTTTTTTCTTTACTTCTTTTTTTTTTCCTTTTCTTTCTGTGCAGATACTGGGGCTTGAACTCAGGGCCTGGGTACTGTCCCTTAGCTTTTCTTCTCAAGGCAGAAAACATGGAGCTGCAGCTCCACTTCTGGATTTTGAGGTGCTAATTGGAGATGAGTCTCAAGAACTTTCCTGTACCAGCTGGCTTTCAAGTATGATGTAAATTACTCTTGGATGCAAAAAACTAATCTTGGTTATTAACTATCATTACTAGTAGTGTTTCCAAATGTTAGCTTTTGGTAAAAAAAAAAAATTTGGATTTCTCTTTATGATCACAGGAAAATGAAACTGGTATTCACTAACAGACATAGAGGTTTAACTATTTCTTAAAATTATTGCATTTTCCCTGGAACCAATAGCTCATGCCTGTAATCCTAGCTATTCAGGAGGCTGAGATCTGAAGGTTGTGGTTTGAAACCAACCCATGCAGGTTAGACTGTGAGATTCTTATGTCCAATTAGCAAACAATTAGCCAGAATGGAAGCCATGGCTCAAGTAGTAGAGCATTAACCTTGAGCCCAAAAGCTCAGGGACAATATTCAAGTCCTGAGTTTAAGCCATAGGACCAGCAGGAAAGAAAACTAATGCCTTCTTTTCTTTTACAAAGGCAGTTAGCAAACATCCTTTCTTGTAGAAGGGAAAAGTTTTTATTTTTTCCAAACAAGTAGTGAGATCTAACATATGCAGTTTGTAGTGTGGACTAGGAACTATGCCTGGGTGTACTTTACACACTTTTATTTGTGAAATTAACATCCATGAATATAAATTTACCATACAAGGTACGTAGGTCAGGGACTTATCACACACATGCTTACAAGAAGCATGTTACCCAGGTCAAGAAATTAATGATTGCTTGTGTTTCAGAGTTAGCAAATCAGCTCAGCTAAATGCCCACACTCTTCCTTCCCATTTCCCAACAACTGTACTTCTTAAGGTTATGGTTAATTCATTTTCCTGCTGGTTTTGTGTCTTGGCACATATCCAAAACCACTAATATTCCCAAATTCAAATAAATTTGAATCATTATATATCTATACTTTTGTGTCTATCATCCTTCATGTGATTCAGCATTTGTGGTATTTATTGTCTTATTTAGAGTATCCTGTGGGGCTCTCTCATTCTACCACACAACTATATGACAATTTAGTCCACTATGATTATGATAGCCTCATCATTTTCCACGTCTGTATGAAAGACGTTGGTCCCTAAACCACTCTTCATACTGCGGTTCTAATGAGGTTCCATGTTCTAACGAATACAATTGGAGAGTAGGGATGTATTCTACCAGGAATCTATGGTTCAGTTGAATTTCTCAAATATATTTTATTACGAAAAAAATCCATGGAAGGGTAGGCTGGGATATCATAATAGAACCAGGTAATATAAAACATTAGCGACTTATTTATAGAGTGGTTGATTTTTAGTTTGATACTGGACGCATTAGGCTCATCCCGCCCTGTTCATTGAAACCGATGACTAAAGAAAGCAGATGTTCTGTCCCTCTTTATGATGGCGTTATTTGTTTTTCACTTGACAGTTGACAGCTGTAAGGCTGCTGTCTTCAAGTTGGATTTTCTCATGGCTATTGCAGCATTCCTCCCTTTATATCAAGTGGAAGTTTTCCCACAACCTGACATGGGCTGTTTTCATTACCTGAAATGTTCTTTAAAGTTTTACACAATTGACTCGTTTCTTTTCCTAATAAACTCAACGTGGAAGCCTCCCCTAGCCATCCAAACTGCCATATACGGCTAGAGAATTTGTCATTCTCATTACTTACCCCATGTTTTATTCTTTTTTACTTTTTTTTTTGTCTGAGTCCTTCCTTCCTGGTCTTCCTGAAATATAAGCAGCAAAAATTGCCTATTTTCTTTTAAGCAAGCTGTCATCAGAATCTGGTTCATAATAGACTCAGTAAATGTTTACTGGAAAAGTAGAAGCCAGAAAGAAAAGACTAGAAACAGAAGAAGGGGGAGTAAACCCACTATTTACATAATAGAAACATGTAATTGTGCATTACGGTCATAGATGCAATGTTCACATACTCAGACATTGTGAAGAGCCAGCCCCCAATGCAAATATATACTAGCCCATTAAAGATTAGAAAAAGCAGGACGTCCACCATTTCTATCGTGCAGCACGACAGTCTGAAAGCAAGAGGAAAGCCAGACCCAGGAGAATGTGTGACTCTCATTGCAATCTTCTCTCTCTGTGCCAAGCTGTCTATACATGAATTCCTAACTGTCTGACTAATGTGCATCTCACAGAAAAGAATCTGAGTCAAAAGCGACCCCGGGGTTACCAGTCATGGAAACACAGAAGGGAGAGTGTGATCATTAGATCCCATTGTCAAAGATCAAAGAAAGAAAGAAAGGAAGGAAGGAAGGAAGGAAGGAAGGAAGGAAGGAAGGAAGGAAGGAAGGAGGGAAGGAAAGAAAAGAAAAGAAAAGACAGCAAGCAAATGACATCTCAATATTCTCTCACATTCATTCAGAGGAATCTGGATGCTATCCAAAGGTTAATGTGAGCAAGGCGATTGGGAAACCTTGGGAGAATGTGTCCTTTTTGGTGAGATCTGCAAAAGAGCTTGTGTTCTGTTCCTGTTGAATAACAAATGGAGAAGAGTCTGGCAGGCTCTGTGATGAGGGAAGACTGGGAATGATCCACAGGAAGTCACCCAGCAGCAGAGGTCCTGATATGAGTATGAATTCCTCAAGTCGAGACAAGTATTAGCAATAACATTACCATACATTTGACACATAACAAGAAGTTACACAAGGGTTTCTATAGGTGGATTCAGTAGGAATGCCCTATAACTGTTTAAATACCTGTAGTGTTACACCCACATCTATCAGCTCTGTAATGACTAAGTTTCATCTCATAAGACTTGTCTCCCCCTCTCCCCCCCCCAAAGAAGGTGAGTTTCACATTATCCTGTTTGTTATGGAGAGACATGGCTCATGTTGACAACTCACAGGAATGCAGAGTAGAAGATGGAGGGCATGACCACATCCTGCAGATGCCACAGTCCTCGTCTGAAATCATTGCTGAGGAAAAAGGAAAGTAGAACAAGCCAGGAAGTCCAGGGAAATGAAATGGGAGAGCAGTCAGTGCAATGCAAAGGGGAGAAATATGGGCATTTCTGAGTGCAGCACACACACACCGTGTGCGCGCACACACACACACACACACACACACACACACACACACACACACACACACACACACACAGAGGCACACACTGCAGACATAGAAGCAGACCCCAAAATGACTTTGATATGGCTGTGACACCTAAACGGAGCAGAGAAATGGGAACAGGGCTGTCTCTCATTCCTGAGAGCTCTATGGAGGCAGAGAGGTGCCCGGGAGTAATGTTGCTTGGCAATGATCTTAATACCTCCTTCCTCTTTTCCCCATTAAAAACAATGGCAAAATGAGATTAGATGGCAGAGCTAGATCATCTGCCCGTGGAGCTGACTCAGCATTCCACAGCATTTCCACATCACATCGCCAAGGGCTGTGATTTCACCCGTGGCATTCATTTCGCTACCGTGCAAAAGGAAAAAAGAAAAAAAGAGTTGAAGCTCCTCGTTTCTCTGCTCTTGGGATTGACATGACCAAGAGGTCATAGATGGGTTATCTCTAAGGAAGAAAGACCCCAAGGAGTGACAATTGAATCCCAACCCAGATCTGTGCCTGTTCGAAGTCCTACCACGCTCAGGGTTCAGAGGACGTCCCGCTTTCCCACGTACTCCCAAAATACAAGTGTGACTCAATGGAATCCTCCAAAGGATCTAGAGCATATGATCCAAGTGGCACAGGAAATGCCCAACTTGAAGAAAAGGATATCTGGTCCAGAAGAGCCAATAAAGCTATTAAAAACAAGGGCTACGTTGAGTGTAAATTTTCAGTTCGCGGTTCACTTACAGGAAGTTCACATCTGAGAATCATAGAATTTCCAGCCGAGGAATTATTCCTCAAATGGAGCTGTTGACACCTGCCTGAAGCCACAGCAACTTGGAAGGCAGAAACTGGAGGATCTTAAGTACAAGGCCAGCTTTGGCCAAAAGCCTGAGACCCTATCTCAAGGTCAAATAAAGACTAAAGGGGCATAGTACAAGTTGTAAAGCATTTGCCAAGCACCACACACACACACACACATACACACACACACACACACACACACACACACACACACACACACACACACACACACACACACTGAGTATTCCAGGCAATCTCCTATCACAGCCCAGGGTGAGGGTGACATAGACAATTCATTCCCTCATGTACTTATGTAGTGATCATCTACTAAATGCTAAATCAACAGGTGCCAGATGCTTCCTTGGGCTCCCAGATAAAATAGTGACTATAGTTCAATTTCTGCCCTTAGGAATTTGACATCCATTTGGTCAGGCAGAATGACTAAGCTGAAGTCTACACCAATGAACATTGCTGAAGCACTGAAAAAGGTAGTGTCCCTGGTGATTGCAAGGGCAGCCTGTGGTACGTTGGAATATGGCACCAGTTTGCCTGTTGTGTGAACTTGGGAAGCTGAAATCACGTTGCAATGCCCCACATTCCTTTTCTGTTAGAATATATCTGGTGGGGATGTCTGATGGTTAACTGAGAAAACACATGGAAAGACTTGTTGAAGTGTTTAGGTGTTTATAGCTAGTCAATAGTGGTAGTGGGAGCATCTTAGGTCCTGCCAGTTGATTCATTGGGATTCCTTACAGCATGTCAGCCTCAGGGCAGTAAGACTCCGCTCAGGACTCCTGAAAGAGTGTCTAAGAACAACCAAGGATGAACCTACATATAGTCTTTTGGACCCAGCATCAGAAGTCAAGTAGCATTTGCTCTTCCAGTTTTAAACCTACTATGATTCACAGGGGGAAAAAAAAAGATCACTATCTCTCTATAGGATTATTGAGGACAAAGTCACATTATGGGTATGACCGTCTTTGAAAAACACACCTTGCTAAAAATACCCTTTTTATCATGCACACCTGTCCATCACAGGCTCTGATTCAATACTGCCACTTAATAAGGATTACATATTGACTGACTAAATTCAGTACATAAAAAAGAGGCATGAAGCAATATTTTATAACCCTACAAACAACACTAATTTTTGGTATGGTATCTGGTTCCTGGCTTGAAATTTTACTCTTTAATCTAGTCATTTGCTTTTTGTATGTCTACAGTGAACAACGCTAGAGTCCTCAAGTCCTTTGGGAATGAAGGAAATGATTACAAAGGAAGATTGGTTGTGCCTTTGAGAGTAGTAATTTAAATAGATGAATTTTGATAGTAAAAGACTTATCGAGTCATCAAAGGATATTATCAGAGAGAAAAGTAGTTCTAACAGAGGAAAATAATTGATTATGAACTGGTGTCGTTGGGATAAAGGCAGTATTAAGGTGACAAGCAATCTGGGCAACAATATCCAAAAGAGGCATCAGCAGAAGGATGTTTAATTAATGAACAGTAGCAGAAGAGGGTGCTCTAGGAAGATTAGAGATAGCAATTGAGGCTGGGCCTCCTGGGAGCTGTTGGATGACTGAAGTGCTTCTGTGTGTGATGTGATTAAAATAATCAACGAGAATGCTGAACATCGAATTATGAATTTAAAAGATTTAGTGTTGCTATCTAATGCTGTGGCAACCATCTAATTCCAGCTCTAATTCCTGATTCTTCCTAGAGTATGGGGAAGACCCCCATCTCCCCCAACTAGCCCCAATGTGATATCTGTTTTCAGAAGCCATAGAAAAGACTCATCTTTGGCCCACTGCAACCTGATGTACAATTGTTCACCAAGGGTTTAGCTCTGTGCCCTCAGCATAGAAGGTCCTCAGAGACACAAAATGTATCATTTGAATTGGGATAACTGAGGATCTCGCACAGATTGCAAATTATTGCTCTACAGCATCTATGACTTTTTATTTTTAAGTGAGACAAAGAAAACAGTTTGTCAGCTCTTGTTAGGAAGTGGGAACTTGTTCCTTGAACTTTGGAGCAGAAACAAAGCAGTCTGGAGGTGATGATGTGACTAGACTATTTTACCAATAGCCAATGTGCCTTGAGTTCTTCCAGAGTGGTTCACATTTGCTCTGATGGAAGCATTTTCATGAGATTGGTTATGGGAGAGTCATATATCCGAGAGTTAGCTCACCATGAGGGTTCTGAGTTCTACTAATTCCCATGACAGTAATATGATTCTCATGTCACATGACTGAGCCCATCTGCCTGTATTGGGAATGAACAATTATTATCTTACTGATTTTTTATCGTTAGCCCACTGGACTACAGTTAATAGATGATGTAACTGGTTGGGTATGCAGGGAAACTTACTTATAACCTGAGATGAAATTTGCCCTTATTTGCTGCATTAAAAATGCCTAGAATTGTTTCTATTTAGCTACAAGTTCTTGGTGTAAGATTTAAAAATTGAATATGCACTTGCCAGGCACTAGTTGTACTAGCTACAATACCTAGGAGGCTCTGGGGAAGAATTCCCATCCAGTCTTTTCTAGTTATTGATGGAAGTAGTCTCCTTGCAAAGAAAGTTGCTGATTTGAAGCTATTCTGGGCAGAAAACTCCACAAGACCCCATCTCTAAAATGATGACCAAGACCAGAACTGAAGGTGTAGCAAAGCACCAACTGAGCAGCCCAGAGGTACTGAGCTCAAACCCAAGCACTAGAGAAAATACAACACAAAACAAAATATACCTTATGTTCCAAATCTCAGTAGGTAGTCAAAGGCATTGTATATTTTAAATCATGCTCAAATTAGGTTGTTTGCTTATTAGCAAGTTAATTTATGGTCTTTTTATTTATAAATAAATTGTAATGAACTAGTAAATGAATGCTTTTATTAGCATCAGATGCTCCTATTAAAATATCAAAGCAGGCTGCACAAGAGCCTTTTGATACTGATAATGTGGAGAGTGACTGTCCCTATAGAGAGCCCTTAAAAATAGACCAAAAGGGTGGCCAAGTACCTCACCAATGACTTGTTCAGAATAACTACTATGGGCAGAGGTGGGGGGGTGGAATGGCCAGCAATTGTGTGGTTGGCTTGTGAAGGTGGCCGTGTAGGAGAGAAAGAAAGTGGTTGGAGCTGTGGCCACAAGTATGATGCAGATCTAAAGTGGTATTCCTTCCCTTATACCAAACCATCTTTACCTGGTCCTAAGCAATGCGTTGTTACTTGTGAATTAATACAGCGAAGAATAGGGGCTTTTTGCTAGGAAGATGGTAAGACTCTGTTTACTCTTCTGAATCCCTTTGAATGCAGTGTGTTCTTCGGTCACTACTGCTACCAACTGGGGTAAGGAGATCTCTGTTGTAAACTTAACAGCTGCAATGCTGGAACCATTCTGCCATTTATACTCCAACCTAGGTCCATCAGCAGCAGTAACTTCTTGCTGGCTACATCATAGGAATTTAATTCAGGATTTCTTTCCTTCTTGTACCTTTCTGCTTCCTATTAAATTAATTTTTTTAAATTATTGACTTGTACCTTTTATCTGCTTTTAATGTATAATTTGGGCAATTTTTCACCATTTTCTTAACAGAACAGAGGAATGAATGAGTTTGACATTTATTAGGTATTTAAAACTTTTCTTTTTTGGTGTGTGTCCTGTCTTCTTCATTTGGCTTTTCTATATATCAGTCCTTCAAAGGGGGCATGAATGCTATAAAGCCCTGAAGAGGTTCCTCAGTCATCGTCTAGTGACATGTAATTTTCACTTAAGCAAAGATCATAATGAAGAATATCATGTAAACCATCTCCTCTTTTGGTTGGTGGCCTGTCACGTCAGGATACAGAAGAAATATTTGCTCAAACCATGCTGCCGGTTTAAAAGAAGGAGAATGCTCTTCTGTTCACCTTACTTTTCTGTCTTTAGAGTGTTCAGACTAGGGCAAGACTACCCGTACTAATACTTACCTGTGAGGTACTACGTCCTGTATCTGTCCAACACTGCCCAAGTAAGGCCCTCAAAGAGGCCTGTTGACTTTGGCCACTCTTCATTTTGCATAGTTGCTTGGAGCCACAGGATTCCCGGGAGGTGAAGGAAAACTGGATCATAGAGTTACCATTTTTCCATTGCTAGCCTCTGCAGTTTAGGCTTATTGTGGGCAATAGCCCTTGTGAGCTGTGTAATCTTTGGCAAGTGGTTGAACTATCTGCAAACAAACAACAGTGCTTGTTTTGTTGAGATGATTAACAAAGCTCTTGGTATATTATTGATGTATGGTGTGAGCATAGATGCAAATCTTACCAAAAATAATAGATGAAAAATCAATCAACAAATGGAAAATATAATTTAACCCTTCACTGGAATCCATTAAGCCCTTGTGAACTGCCAGAATCTAGAGGGTTATTGTTACTGAACAATTGTTACTAAAAGAACAATGGTACAGCTAGGCTCCAATGGCTCATGCCTGTAATCCTAGCTGCTGGGAGGCTGAGCTCTGAGGATCATGGTTCAAAGCCAGCCCAGGCAGGAAAATCCATGAGAATCTTCTCTCCAATAAACCACCAGAAAACCAGAAGTGGCACTGTGGCTCAAGTGGTAGAGCGCTAGCCTTGAGCTGAAGAGCACCCAGGCCCAAAGTTCATGTCCCATGATCTAAAAAAAAAAAAAAAAAAGAAGAACAATGGTACATTGTTTGGAAAAGAAGACTTACCAGTGATATTAAAGGAAAGGTCCAGATCAGAATTTCTCATGGAGTAATCTAAGCAGCATTTTATGGAAAGTCTTTAGTATATTTTTGGTACCTTTCAGGACTTCTTTTCAAAAAGGCTACTTTAAAAATATCTGGCTCCTCCCCCTCTTCCCCCAATATATAACAGGAAAAGTGAGACTCTCACAAGCTTAATAGGGGAAATAGATCAGAGAAGATTTTTTTCTAAATAAAGAACTTATTTTCATGGTGCCTGGTCTCTCTGACCTAAATTGCAGTAATTCAGAATGTGTGAAATTACCTTTTCTAGGATGAGAAGATCATAGCACCAAAAAATGGGGAGAAAAAGTGGTGAGATAAAGGAAGAAAGAATATACAATACAGGCAAGAGTTCAGTCTGCCTGACAAAGAGCTGAGACAAATGAGGAACTAAATAGTTATGAGAAAGGGAACTCAGAAATGAAAACTACAAATAAGAGTACTGGTAATTATCCTCACTGGACATCCATGTTTAGGACAGTCAATAGGTCTTTTAAGGCTCACATACTATGATGTGGAAAGCAAAGAATAGTATCTAATTGAGTTCTCTATTTCCAGGGCTTATGTTATTAAACCTTTTTGTCTCATATAACTTTCAAGTTTGTGATGTTGACCTAGCAGATTTATTTCTGCAATTAAATGGATTGTTATTTACCAGCAAAAATAAAGTTGGCATAAAAAGATACATGATCACTGGCATAGTTCAGACTTTATGAATTATTAGTAAGTGCTGATGAATGGGATCATTGTGTGTTTCCAGAACAGTTCAAATTTGTGGCTTGGGCTTGGGTATGAACAGAAACAAAATTAGTTACCAGAAATTTGTGACTATCCATGATTCTTTTTTTTTTTTTTTGCCCCCTTTCATTTGTTTCAAGATCGGTCATAAAAACATCACAAGGTATAATCTTTTCCTCGTGCTATGGTCAGCACTTGAACAACATGAATTACGGCCATAATCTCATTGTTGGTAGGCATTACAGTGTGGGTTGGGCTTTGTAAAATGGTTATTTGATGTTCTGGAGTCTCCTGCATCATGTAGGAGTTCTCAGTGTTTGTTAGGATAGCTGGCTAAGTTCTGGAAAAGTCCTTTCCTCAGACCCTTTGTAGACACATTCAAATAATTGGCAGTATTTAACCAACGTAATTTTTACCTAGAACATATACAAGTGGACTTGATTCACATTTATTGCTATTATCACATAATGTTTATTTCTGAGCTACTTTATGCATGCTTAAATGTAATATTCTTCTGTGTTTATTACAATTACCTTTTCAATGTGTCTTATTTTCCTAATGTGTACATAGCTTATTCCTTTTTTTCATGAAAACAAACCATTTAGACTCTTAAGTGAGAAAGCTCAAGTGTTGGGTTGACACACACATGCACACACATGCATACATGTACACACATGCACACGTGCACACATGCACGCACACATGCACGCACACACACATGCACACACATGCACACTCATGCACACATGTGCACAGTGCACACTCATGCACACGCATGCACACATGCGCATGCACACATGTACACAGATGCACACACATGCACTCGCACATGCGCACATGCGCACACACATGCACACACATGCACACACACAGATTAATCTTATTACAACTGAAATCCCAGCACAAACAATCTCTCTGGCTACATCTCTTCTAACCACTCCCCACTTCATTCTCCTTGACGTTTCTCTGACAGCTAACAAATTCAATTTGAAACTTCTGGTTTTCTCTGACCAGCCCCGTCCCCCTAAGGAGATGCTGGTTTAATGTTGCAGGATATTAAGATTTGTGGCATTGGGGAGACGAGGATTAGTTAATATTTTTTTATATTTCCCAGTTGAACAAAGTGAACCAGCCAAGGAGCTGGTATAAAGGGTCCACTGAGCTTGGATTCCATCGGCTGGCCTAGAGCAAACAGCTCTTTGGGCATCTGTAATCAAAAATGTGACAAACTTCTCTCTCAGGGGCCTCAGAAAAGTAGAGCTCAGTGTTCTGATCTATCCCCTGGAAAGCCAGTTCTACATCCTGTTCAAGACAAATAGATGTTTCACTAAGTCATGAAGATCTACCTACAACATTCTGCATTTGACAGTACAGGGCCAAGTCCGCAACACATCTCCATTCTCTGTTGCCTCTTTGACTTCCCATCTATACAGTCCTTTTAGTTGTGTTTTATTTTCTGTAAACTTTACAGTGAGGAAAACTGATTTTAGTTTCCTTTACTCTGTCATCTCTTTCCTCCTGCAAGAAGCACGTGTGAGCACACACACGTGCCCATGCATGCACACATGCACACACACAATCCATTCTTATCTCACAAGCATCTGTACTGACTACTTCACTGAGGAATCTCATCCTGGCTACATTCAAAAATATAAAAACATGTCCTTGGATAGAGCAAGAGAGATGGTTTTTCACAGACAAGGCTTTTCTGTCACTGTCATATAGGAATTACTACATTGTTCTCTATTAATCTTTGTCCCATGCTTGCACTAACATATTCATTGATTTAGTCAATAAATATTTATTGAGTGACTATCATGGGCTAGACATTTTCCAAGAGATGAACTTAATATTCAATAATGGCTTTCAATCTTATGCTTTTTTTTTTTTTACTGAAATCCTTTTATGCTTTTTCAGTAAACATTTACTGCATGGAGAAGGCCCCATGTATTACCACAGATGCTAAGGAGACAGCTCGCTGTCCTGTGCAGCCCAGGACAAGAAGACTAGCGCAATATATGTAAAGCCTCAAGGGTCATTTTGCTATTGGACCCTCATTGTTGGCCTGACTATAAAAACATTATGGATTCAAGGTAGTATAACTAGCAAAGCAAGGATTAAAATCCAGACAAATGAGTAATGTTGTACTTATCTTTGAGAGGAAGTATAGATTTGCCAATTTGTTGTTCTGATTTTGATGGTTCCCTAGTCATTCCAATTTAAGCTTCAAAAATAAGGGGTTTTGATGCATCACCTTTCTCTTTCATAGGGTCACCTTTGGCTTCTTTTTTTTTTTTTAAATTGACACTCTGACAGACTCAACAAACATTGTTGTATTCCTGATGGCTAAACCAATTAGTTTAAATACCACTTCCTGCTGTGTCTGGTTATGTAAGCCTGAGCAGATTGGCTGGACTTCCTTTGGACTGATTTCTTTGTCTATAAAATGAAGATATTGGCACCGTTCTCACAGGGATATTGTAAGAGTTAGGAAATGCAAATGCGACTGTTTAGCATATGGCACTCAGGTCATGTTACCTAAACACTTTGAGAATGGAAAGCACTAGCTATATTTAACATAATATAATAACATCACTATAAACATAATTACAACCTGAAATATGTCATCTATATTATAAGATAACATACAATGTATATCACAAAATATATAATACATAAATAACAGAAAAATAATCCAGGATATATTAATCTATATTATACAGTAGGATATCAATTAACATATGTACTTACAAATGTTTGGTCATGCATAACATAAATACATATAATACCAATATATGACAGAATTAAACAATACAAGCAATCCTAAATATGCAATCCTAGACATGAGCATATAATGAGGCATACATTATATATGTTAATTCTAGACAATGATTATTATGCATCACATAATTGCAGACCTTATTTATAGTGCATTTATGAAAGAAACCTTTCTTTGTGCAATAAACTGTATAGTAAATAACCTTCACCAATTACGACTCCACCATGAGGGCTGCTTGTCTTTTAGAATGCAGTCTGTCATTCATCACAGCAGAAACTCTTGATACTTGGTAAATAAGCACCTTTCTGGGGCCCAACCAGATTTTCTGAGTCGGAATCCCAGGGCCATGAGAATTATTGGAGATTTGCATTTTTCCCAAAACAGCCTGTAACTTTTATGCACACTTGAGTTTCAAATCAAAAGATTTTTCTGTCCTTGTTCTTGCTCTGACGGTTGCCTTGGCCAATTCATGTAAGCTTTCTGTGTGTTGGCTTGATGAGGAAAGTCTATAGTTGTGAAGTCGAGACCTGCAAACAACCGAAATTTAAATGTACCCCTTGGAAGCTGTGGGAAGAGCACTCGGGGAAATGTAGCCTGACCTGCATCATATGTAAAATGGACATCTTAACACCTGCTCTGCCTCACACACAGGTGTTACGAAGACACAATTAATTAATCAAAGGGAGTAAAATTTGTAAACACTACGGGCAGTAGAGAGAAGAGCATTCCCCGCCCCCACCCCTGCGAAACAGAAGATAAAAAATTTCACAGGTGTCATGTTGGGGCAAATGAGATCATTTAGAAAGTGTTCTAGGACTGGGAAGGTGGCTCAGTGGTAGATTGCTTGCCTTGCATGCATGAGGCCCTGGGTTCAATTCCTCAGTACCACATAAGCAGAAAAAACAAAAAAGCTGGAAGTGGCGCTGTGGCTCAAGTGTTAGAGCGCTAGCCTTGAGCTGAAGAGCTGAGGGACAGTGCCCAGGCCCAGAGTTCAGGCCCCACGACCGGACCAAAAAAAAAACAAAAACAAAAGAAAGTGTTCTAGTTTTATTTTGCACAATTATTTCTGAATATAAAAGAAATTTGTAGACCCCTTTTAGAAAGTCTTTTTAAATATATATACATATATATGTTATTGTAAAGATACTGTAAAGAGGGGTTACAGTTACATGAGCAAGATAATGAGTCCATTTCCTATCGAGCATTGTTACTCCCTCCTTTGTTTTTCCCCTACCATCCCTTTCCTCCCCCCCTCCCCAATTCCTCTCTCCTCCCCAAGTTGTAAAGTTTGTTTTCAACATAGTGTCTTATACATCTCATTATGTTACATCAGACAAGGGCAACCATTAATCTGCACAGACGGTCCCTAATGAAGAATATCCTTCCAGATATCTTCCTATCCTACACAATGAAAGCCACAGTTCATAAATGTGAAGTAGGAGACACAAGCTGTATGTTTTGAGGTCATCACCAGTCAGTGGCCGCACAAATTGTTAATGCCGATTGAAACTGAGGGTGACTAACCTTGTCCTAGTTGGCTGTGGTCTGTGTGAGAATGAAGGGAGGAGGCTAGGGATGTGTCACGATGTAATCACGCTGGGTACCTGTTATTTAACTCTTTCCTTCCCAAGCCTGACACTAGACTTTTAGGCTTATTGATCAAAATGCAATCCAGCTCAGCAACTCACGTTAGTGTTCTCTAGAACTGGGGGGGAAAAAATGTTTTACCCTCATACTTGTTCAAACTTGATATGTTAAACACACTCTGAATGTGTTGTTTATAACCAGGAATTTGACTCTTGATCCCCAACAAGACTTTGGGTCTCAGAGCTAATGTGTTTGCCACAGAATTCCAAAGATGTTATGGGAGCTAAGGAAATAAATATTGAGATGTTGGCTCACCAGTCATTATCCAATGGGCCTTTAATCCTACAGTTTTTGCTGATGCAAACAGTGAGTAATCTCAATGTAGCGATTGAATCCATGGGGATAACATCTCAGGACTTGTAACTGTATTGAGGAATGAACTGTAGAGAGGACTTGAGGTTTCTGATCTCAATCAGTGCTCAAAATCTGGTCACTCTGTCCTCAAAATTCCCCTCCTTCCCCCTCCAAAATACTCTTTCTTCTTCTTTCCTCATTTCATATTATTTTCTAGATTTCTCTTTCTACTTCTTTTTTTCTTTCTATTTATCTGGCTTTACTGAGAAACAACAGATAGAAAAAAATTATATACATTCAAAGTGTACAACAGGATGAGCTGACATACGTATACACTGTGAAGTGATTGCCAGTATCGCAGAGATCAGAATGTCTGTCGCTGCATGTGAATGTACAAAGGTATGGGGGTATGTCATGTGCAGGCTGAGTTCTGAGGACTGCAGTGTGAAGTCAGTCTAGGTGGGAAAGTGTGTAAGATACTTATCTCTAAATGGAGCTGTGGCTCAAGCAAGGCTTTGAGCAAAAACAGACTAAGGGACCGTGTCTAGGCCCTGAGTTCAAGCCCCTTCACCAAAAATAAATAAAAAAGAATTCCTCTGTTAAGGACAAAGCTACAGCTTTGAACCTTTGAACCCTACTGCTTTTTGTTCACATTCTATTCTTCTCCATGTGCTATGTTCTCATCAATAAGAGAACTTCATGCGTTCTTGATGTAAGCATGTCTTCCTTTGGGAAAGTGACTTGAATCCACTTTCTGGTATATATTCATACTTACCTTACAAATCCTTTGTAGAAGAAAAGAATAGGGTATTTAGACAAAAAGGGGGCATTAAAATTTGATTTAAAAGGCTTTTGTAAACTTTAGAAGAAACCTAAGAAGAATCTTCTAGCCCCCTTTTCTGGCAAGGGGAGAACATTTTTCAGATTATCTGTGTGACATTCTTTAAGGTGTGCATTTCTATCCAATGCCATGTGCCTTTGGCTCACCCCATGCAAAAGTTCCAATGACACCAGCCAAGTTAATTTGTTCTGCAAAAACTGTAGGATGGCTGGCAACCTGAGGAGAATAGTAAGTTTTCCAGTCCCAAATAAGAAATAACCCACAGAGATTTGGTTGTTCCCATTCACCAAATTAAAGGGAACAGTCTAATTTCTCAGCTCATCCCAAGAAACACAACTTTGTCCGTGGGAACCAAAGTTCAGAATTTTGCTTTATTCAGACACCAAATGTTACTCTCTTCTCAGTGTCACATAGCTATGACATCTGAATGTCTGCCCATCCTTACTCCAGCCGGGCGATAATTGCTCAGATTCAAGCCTGGGCCTGCAATAACACATTTGGCTTCCTGCTGGAAGCCATACTCTGAGAGCAAATTAATCTTTGAGTTCTGATGTCTCCTTCTAAGTTCTTCACTTGACACTGATAATTCCTCACTCTTTGAGGTTTTGGTATCCAAATCTGTGGCAAAATTTAGGAGAGCCTATCTGTAAAGATGCCTATAGATGATGGGTCCACAAAGCAGGATGTAAGCAAAGGACAGACACACCTGCTGTGGCTCAGGAGGAGGCTTGCTCTGTTTGTTTAGAATTTATTGCCACCAGCAATGTAAAATCTGTGCCAATCACTGCATATCTGAAATGAAATTAGCTTGGCTGAACTCACCATAAGTAAGAGTTTGAAAAAGTTGGACTTCTGTTGGAAAACAGATTCAACCCGAGGAGAAAAAAAAAAAAAGAAAAGAAAAGAAAGAGAAGTCAGGTGTAGTGGCTGATGCCTGTAGGCTTAGCTACTGGGCAGGTGGAGATCAGAGGGATCATAGTTCATGGCCAGCTTGGGCAAAAAGTTATTGTACTGAATCTCAGAAAAGAGAAGAAAAGCTGATATGTGACTGTCATCTTTGCCATACCGGAAGTGAACATAGGAAGATCATAATCCAGGTAGGCTGACATAAAGGTGATGATGCCTATTTGCAAAATTGGTATGGCTTAAGTGGTAGAGCACCTACCTAACAAGCTTGAGGCCCTGAGTTCAAATCCCAGTATACCAACCAAAACCAAGGCAGGTACTGGTGCCTCACACCTGTCATCTTAGCTACTCAGAAGATTAAGAACCAGTGGGTCAGAGTTCAAGGCATAAAATTTCCGGAGACCCAGTATCCAAAACAAGCAGCAGAAAGTAATACTGGAAATCTAGTGTCATCAGAGGAAGCAAGCTGAAGAAATTCAAGGGTCGTGAGTTCAAACTCCAAAACTTCCAAATAATAGTAATAACCAAAGTGAATTCTTACAGGAAAACACACAGTATCTTGGAAATCCTCATTTATCACTAAAAGTGCCAGCTACCTTGCTTATCTTCTCCTATTCTTTATCTAATGAAATAAAGAGGTTACTAAGATCCAATGGTAATTAAATATAAATGTCAATAAAGATAAAAGACTTTCAAAACACATTGTACTTTTTGGAATTTCTTTGTATATCTTTGTAATGATCATAAAACAAGTATGGTATGCTTCCTGGGTGGTTGAACTTCTGTTGGATGTCAGAGTTCTACTGTGCTTCAAGTGGCAGTCCTGTCACTTTCCTCCTACATGGATTTAAAGTCACAAAAGTGTCTAGAACCTCTCCATTAGGATGGCATATGAGCCTCAGGTATAAAATCCACTCACAGCCCTCTCCTTATCAACGTGATCGTTTGTGATTATTCTTGGAAACAACCAATTGTGCTTTAGAAGTGTGAGATTTGGACAATTTTAAAAAGGAAAAATATTAATAGGATATAAAATAGGTTTCCTAGTTAATCCATAGGAAGATAGGAAATTGGATTGTGCCTTGAAGCTTATAACAGATGAAGAAAACAACTATGAACCAATCATTTGCCTGGCAAGAACAAAACACAGCCCACTGACTATTAGGGGATGTTTCTAGGAGAACGGTAGAGTCTCTCTGGGGGTGAGGGCTGGCCAGGTATGGGTCCTGAATGGCTCTGCTGAACTTTACATGGAAAGGATGGGGAGACACTTGTTCCAAGGGTGTGTGTTGTCATGATGAGGCGGGTAGGCTGTTGGCAACAGAGCTAGGTACAGAGGGCAGATCTGTGTGTCGTTGGAAGGATTCCACAATCTCAGAAGGCCGCTGTCATTATGCAGCTCTACAAGTATAACATAAATTTCATAGTTTTTTGCCCTGTTGACTATTTTTGATGTTTCAGAAATGAACAGGTCTTAGAGTCTGGTGTTATATCCAGGCTAGTGACCATGTTTATTGCCTGCTACCTGGCTGGATTCACTGGGATCCAAGGTCTTATTTTTAGTTCTTCTAGGCTTTAGCCTCTTTTTCTACCTCCAGCCTATATTTTCCCCTCAGCTGGAAATATGTACTTTTCTTTTCTTTCTTTATTTTATTTTTATCTTTTCTTGTCTCTCTTTGCCTATTGCATTTAGTCCTTCCACATTTCTAGCTCTCATTTGACATGTCTTTTACTAAGCAAAACCTCTCCTGTGGACATTGTCTAAAACTGGTTTCCATTTCACGATCTTGTTTCTAGGTCCCATTTTTCTTAACCTTGTAAAAATGAGTTCATAAATTTTTTTATTTATTGTGTGCTTTTCATCTCTCTCCTTTATTAGATTGAAAACCAGAATAATTTCCAGTTGGGAATGATTGTGTTATGAATATATCATAGACATTGAATATATGCTTTCTGAAATAAAAGAAATGATTGAGTTTAAAGTGATGGGTACCAAGCCCATGTCTGCTGCTGTATTTCTGTGTTAGTCTGGCTTCCTTGTGGGATCCATGATAACCTACAAAATTTGCTACTGGTAAAAAAAATGCAGCTTGATTACCACAATAGATCAGAGAATAAAATTTATTTGGAGAGTCATCACTAGCATCACCTAGTGGATACTGGATGTTCTGTTGGCAATAAAGGTAGTTCAGTCTGTAGAAAGGTGAAGAAGATTCTCTTATCAAAATTCATTTAAAGAAATTTTTTACTTCCTTTGGATTTTTCTAGAATTTTCTATAATTCCTATCTTTTTCATGTAGAAAATAACTTTCAGTATTGCATAGAATCTAGAAAATACCTAAGAATCTAGAAGATACTTAAAATGAAGGCTTTGAAAAGGAAATGACCATAGCCAAGACAAT
Organism: Dipodomys spectabilis; assembly: GCF_019054845.1. Taxonomy (NCBI): domain Eukaryota; kingdom Metazoa; phylum Chordata; class Mammalia; order Rodentia; family Heteromyidae; genus Dipodomys; species Dipodomys spectabilis. The sequence goes on from NW_024870731.1 coordinate 38,974,232, forward strand.
TTTCAGAAAAGAAAGAAAGAAGGAAAGAAAGAAAGAAAGGAAGGAAGGAAGGAAGAAAAGAAAAAAAAGAAAAGTATCTGAAGACCTTTACAATTTTAAAATTTGTTCTAATTCATCACTAGCTTTCGCTGGCAGTATTATGTGGAAGAATTTTTTGGGGGGGGAAACCAGTCATATGGCTCACCTGATAGGATTGTTCATTTGCTAAATAACTGAACTCTTGGCTGGACATGATTGTTCACACTTATAATCCCACCTACTTGAAAAGTGAAGTTGGAAGACCGCAGTCTGAGACTAGGCTTGACAAAAGCACAGGACCCTGTCTGCAAAACTAACTCAAAGCAAAGGGTTGCTGCATGGCTCAAGAGGTCAAGAGGCCAAAAATGGGACCCCAAGTTCATTCCTCAGTAGCACCAAAAAATTTTTAAGAAAGGACTTTCAGCTAGGTTCTGATGGCTCAAGCCTGTAAGCCTAGCTACTCAGTAGGTGAGATCTAAGGATTGAAGGTTGAAGCCAGTTGGGGTGGGAAAGTCTGAGACTATTATCTTCACTAAATTACCAAAAAAGCCAGAAGTGGTACGGTGGCTCAAATGGTAGAACCCTTGCCTTTAGCAAAAGAAACTCAGAGATAGCACCCAAGCCCTGATTTCAAGCCCTAGGACCTACACCAAAAAAATTTAACAAAACCCACAAAACAAAATAAAAACAAACAAACAAACAAAACAAAACAACACTTTCAGTGAAAGCCCTCCCTACAGCATACATCATTCCTTATTAAATGTATTGGCCTGGTTCATTATCCATCAGCTTAAAAAATGGGAAAAGATTAAGCTCATACATAAAGTAATTCTCTACAGCTCTGGCAGTACCATATGCTGTTAGGCTATTGATATTTACATATATCAGAATAATTAATCCTGAGCCAAGAATTCTTCTGTCTTAAAAACACTTGGTGAGTATATGCTAAAGAGTTTCTATTTTTCAAAACTGTTCATGAATCAATTTACTAAGTAAAATAAAGACACAAAGCACACATTTTCATTTATTGTAATTTCCACAGAATCAATTGAACAAATACCACTTCTCTGCAAAGAAATCAACGTGATTTTCCTCCCCCAAAGCATGTATTTACTGTTCTTGGGTTTGTGTGTATATACATTCCAGTGTTTGTGCCTATGTGAGTGTAAAAAATGATATATGCTCCCAACTTACAGGTGGAAGGAATACAGTATAGACTATTTCTCTATAAATGACTTTCAAAATATTTTTATTTTTTCACATATAAGTAACCTACTGAGGGGCAAATATTCAAATCATAGCTCTTGCTTACCACCAAAGGTGTTGTATTTATCTTGAAGGGCATTCCCTCAATCCCTTTACTAATATAAGTCTACTTACATCTATAGAAATACTTACCTGTCTTTATATATGTGGAGAAAGTACCCCTGGACTGAATGCCTTTCTCCTTCTGCCTTCAAAAATAATTCTACAAGCCAGGCACTGGTGGCTCTCCCTTATAATCCTAGCTATTCAGGAGGCTGAGATCTGAGGATCACAGTTAAAAGCTAGCCTGAGCAGCAAAGTGCATGAGACTCTTATCTCCAATATAGCACTCAAAAAAAAAAAAAAAAAGCCAGAAGTGGAGCTATGGCTCAAGTAGTAGAGTACTAGCCTTGAGCACAGAGAGGCTCAGGGACAGAGCTCAAGCCATTAGTTCAAGCCCCAAGACCAGCAAAAAAATAATAATAATAATGAATAATAATAATTCCACAACTCATCTTGCCTGAGCCATGATTTTGTATCTTGCTCTGCTTGCTTCAAAGTCTGGAGGCTCATGGATGCTCAGATGACAGTGGCTCCTGTCCTCCACTTCACTGTCAGAGCAGAGTTTATAATGTTAGAAATGCCCATCTTCCAGGCTATGGCCCAGGCTCCACACTATGACCATTCATAACTCCCCATAGTTTTACTGCAGTGAAACAACTTTCTTCTCTGTGCTCAGCTCTTCCCCCAGAAGCAGACCAAGATCTTCTGGACTCTCTTCCACTCTGTGGCTTTGCTCCTCTTGGTTTTTCTCTTGATTTAGACACACCCATCTTCTCTTTCTCTCTTCTCAGTTACAAATGATGGACAGCAGACCCTTTTCAGCTTGGAATACTGTTACCTTGTTGATCAGGTGGAGAGCCATCTTAACAGGATCTTCAAATGCACACTTGAGCAGGAACACAAACAAAAAGTTTTAAACACCATTTTCTTTTTTGGTAAAAGCAGAATATCTTAAAGGCTGCCTATCAATGATTGTGAAATAATTAATTTCAAAAATGCCTGGTTCATATTCTATTGTACTAGATACAAGGTCATTTGGGAGATTGATATCCATATATCACTGGAGACACATTGAAAATATGAAGATTATTTTTCCCTAGAAGAAAAAGATCCAGCCTAATGTAACACTTGAAGCTAAATAGGAGCTGTGTTATTCTAAGTTGAATTTACTATCATTTCACGTGTGATAATAAACTTACCCCTAGCCACCAGCCAGAAGGGTGAAATGAATACAAACAAAACAAAACAAGAACAAATCAGAAATTTAGATTACCAAGAAGATGTAAGAACTTAGGAACTGTTTCTAAAATAGACATTTATATCAAGTATTATATTGAATGTGAATTAAAATTTTTAATCAACATGGTAAGTCCAATTGGCTAACTAATGCCATTTAAATTGTTTATATAGGGTATAATATAAAGAATAGTATACTCTTTTAGCAATATTTCCTGTAGGATTACATTCCTCTTTTTGTTTCTCTTTATGTTTCATTTCTGTTTTAGCATAAATTTATCCCTTGAAGACCTCAGTTCCTTTACATCTGTAAAACCATGCACATAAAGTATTGTCTTTGATTCAAAGTTGTTTTTTAAGTGGAAGGGTAAATGCTCTACAACTTCAAAATAGCAAGTGAAAGGACTAGTTCTTGAATGTGCAAGAGTCTAAAAAGACTTATCAAAACCTCAGTCGTGTGTGTGTGTGTGTGTGTGTGTGTGTGTGTGTGTGTGTGTGTAACAGTACTGTGTCAGGGTGTTGTCTCTTAGCTTTTTGTTCTACTACTTGAACCACAGCACTCTTTTTGGCTTTTTTACTGGTTAATTAGAAATAAGAATCTCACAGACTTTCTTTCCCTGACTGGCTTGGAAACAATATCCTCAGATCTGAGCCTACTGAGTGGCTAGGGTTACAGATGTGAGCCACCAGTGCCTGGCTCATCTATAGACAATGTATTAAATTCCATCAAGCAAAAATAATAACATAGAACCTCAATTATTAGAAATAGGCTGAATTTCACTTATCTTCATGGAGCCATTTTACCAATGTTTGTGAAGCGTCTTGTTGCACGATCAAGAATACGTTTGTGCAACTTAGACAGACCTGGATATCTCTGTCCCTTTGTTTCATGGTTTTCATTTTTGATATCAGTTACTTGTTTGTTTGGTGTGTTTTTCGCTCTAATGTGAAGAAGGATACATTGAACTCTCTGTCAGGCTCCAGAAGTTTCTGATTCTTGTAGGTGGCCCTGCCAAGCTGTGGTGCTGGGCAGTGCGTTTATAGCAGTTTGCACTTGTGGAAGTCCACCATATGCCTTGTTCGCAACCTCTCAAGTAACTCTGCTAATGGGTAGATGATGTTATTTGAACTTGAAATTTTCGACCCATATTAGGACCATACTTATTTTCTGGAGTTTATGACAAACAGAAAATGAACTAACTTAACGGTCTCAATAGATTAGAAATTTTTTATCAGCACATATTAATGCTCAAGGAGGTGTCATTATGACACTTCCTTCCACGCTTACAAATTACTCCATAAAACTCACTTCCTCCATCACTTCCCCTCATCCCTTCTCCTCCCTTTGGAGAGCAGTTTCAACAGATGTCATCGATCTATTTTTATATTCACATATAAAGTGCTTCGAACATATTCACTCTCATTCATTTTCTCGTTGGCACTTCCTCCCTCCTGCTGGTGCCTGTCCTCCACAGAGGCTGGTTCACTCCTGTCATTCCATCTTTTAATTGCATATTAATTATACAAAGGGATTTTATCCTGATTTTTCATCCATGCATATACTGTATTTTAATGAGATTAACTCCTCTTGCTCTTTCTGATAAAGATTCTCTTCTTAATCTTTGCAGCTTAGATCAATTTCATGGTGTTTCACAATTATGAAAATATTTTATCATTATGTATTTCTGTAGTAGTTTCTGAGAGTGATAAATTTATATTGTTTTCAGGTCACTCTCTAAAGTACTTTTAATTTCTTTTTTATTGTGAAAATACTGTACAGAGGGGTTACAATTACATGGGCAAGATAATGAGTACATTTCTTATCAAGCATTGTAGCCTCCTCTTTTGTTTCCCCTTCCCATCCCTTCCTCTCCTCCTCTCATCCCCCCCACCAATATTCCAACCTCATTCTTCAAGGAAATAGAAGAGGCAATCCAAAAATTCATATGGAACAATAAAAGACCCAGAATAGCAAAAATGATCCTCAATAGAAAGAACACTGCTGGAGAAATATCAATACCAAATTTCAAACTCTACTATAAAGTCATAGTAATCAAAACAGCTTGGTACTGGCACAAGAACAGACCTCAGGACCAATGGAATAGAATTTTAATTTCTTTTAACACTTGATGTAATGCATGCAAACACATAGAAAGATGTTAACACTTTAAATTCAAATGCAGTTCATCTTCTTTAGAGTTAACACTTATCATTAGTATATTCTATTTGTCTTAAAAGTTTTACCCTAAGCCAGTGCCAGTGGCTTGTAAAGCTAGCTACTCAGGAGTCTGAGGTCTAAGGATCACAGTTCAAGACCAGCTGGGGCAGGAAAGTCTATGAGACTCTTACCTCCAATAAACTACTCAGAAAAACCTAGAAGTGGTGCTGTAGCTCAAATGGTAGAACTCTAGCCTTGAGCAAAAGAAGCTCAGGGACAGCACCTGGTTCAAACCCCAGGACCAGAAAAAAATTAAGATGTTTTACCCCAGTGGTTGGTCCATATTTGCCAAAATAGTCTAACTCACAGGTAAGGCTTCTCTTATTATAAGTGGTTTTTAAAAGCATTATTTTTCCTTTTGGAAAAATGATAGTGGAAAAACAAAGAGTAATAGGGATTGTAGCAATTATCTACAATTTTCAGATAGAATCAACATCTGAAGGAAGTTATTTTTTCACCAATAGAAATTTAAGCCAACTTCAGTATCTTAGACATAATACTAATCGATGTAATTTTTCTCAGCTCAAGGATTTCCCTGTATTAGGACTAACCTGTTTGCCATGATGGAAATGTTATAGTTAAGAATGGAGTTTTTAAAAAGAAATAAAATTTTCTACCTTATTGAGCTTTAAGAAAAAAATAAAATTTTCCTATGAAGAGTTTATAGACTCTGGAGAAGTTCATGGGAACTGCTGAAATTTGATTCTCAAGCTCAGGGCTGGAGTCTGGGCTGCGTCTATTGATTTGAAGGTCATTAGCGATCATTAGATGTGAAGTCTTGTAATTAAGGAGATCACACAAGGAAAGGGATAAAACAAGAGAAGGAACAGAATTTATGAGGAAAAGTGATGGAAACTGACTTGTGGAGGGGGACAGAAGGAGAAGAAGAGTGTTGATCATGGCAGGAATCTACCCGCCCCTGGATAGACCTGAAGCACTAAAATTTCCATACTTTTAGAGGAGAGGAAGAAAAACCTTTTTTTGAGATCTTGGGCCTTTTAAACACAAATTAAGGCCTTGAAAAACACAGATTTTCAAGCATATACATCTATTCCTGGGAGTCTTAGTAAAGCAATGAGGATCCCACCTATAATCCTAGTTACTCAGAAGGCTGAGATCTCAGGATTGTGTTTCAAAGGCGGCCTTGTCAGGAAAGTCCAGCCCGTGAGATTTATTTCCAATTAACCAACAGAAAGCCGGAAGTAGGAGGTCAGGCTCAAGTGGCAGAGGGGTACACTAGCCTGGAGTAAAAACTCTAAGGGGAGCTGGGAAGGTGGCTTAGTGGTAGAGCGCTTGCCTTGCATGCATGAGGCCCTGGGTTCGATTCCTCAGCACCACATAAGCAAAAAGAAAAAAGCCGGAAGTGGCGCTGTGGCTCAAGTGGTAGAGCGCTAGCCTTGAGCTGAAGAACTGAGGGACAGCGCCCAGGCCCAGAGTTCAGGCCCCAGGACCGGACCCAAAAAATAAATAAATAAATAAATAAAAACTCTAAGGGACACTGCCCAGGCCCTGAGTGCAAGCACCAGTAACCAGCACACACACACACACACACACACACACACACACACACATGAATGAAGATCCAAAAAAAATAACTAAACCTGAGTGCTTTGACACAAGTTTTAGAGAAGAGGAGAAGTCATGAAAAATGTGACAGAAAGGATTGGAGTTCAGAGCAGAAAATTAGGGGAACTGAATAAGGCCGGTTCATCCAGGTAACCTCTCCATGGCCCTCTGTCTTCAGAAATAAGGTTGTTCCTGTCCTGACCTGCCTCAGTGACAGATGAAGAGTCCTTCCTATGTCTGACATTGCTTAAAATCCCTTTAAGTTTACAGTAGTCCATTCATACCTGGGTATCAGATCTTCATGTCCTATATCACTTAAATGGTGTGTCTTGTCTGTGGCTGGAGTGCTTGCTTGCTGTTTGTCAGGACGGGTGACCACCTGAGTTAGGACATAGTGAGTGAGCAGCAGAGCAACTAGGGAAGAGGAGTTCCAGGGAGACATGAAAAGAAGCACTTGCTCATGGTTGTGATGGGAATCTGCTTTGTTCTCACAACTCCGTGCTGCTCACAATTCCTGGCGTGAACCTGCCCCCAAATCCTCCAGCCCAGAACACTCCTTTCCCACCCCCAGGCAACAGGCAACAGGTGCCACAGTTTCTCCAGGCAGGCCACACCTGGCCAGCCCTTAACTTACACAACAGGTTCCCAGAAACAGGCCATTTGGGGCCATGACCACAAACTCTCAGGCATATCCCCAAACGTCTTGCAACTCTCCAGCTACCTTCCATCCTACCTCCTCCCAGGTCCGTCCCCCCCCCTCCCCTCCCATGACTCTTCCTGTCTCCTGAGGCTCCTGGCATCCCTCTTCCATTTCCAATAAAGTTGTGCAGGTCTGTGCAGGTTGGTATGGTATCTTTGACTGTTTTTGTTCTTCTTACCTTTTGAACCGTCCTTGTCCCTAACACAGAGGGCCATCACAAAAGATCCCTAGAGGCTGAGCTTGGGGTCTCCATAGATGGTGGAGTGAAAATAGTAGGGATGGGGCTGTGACTTGTCTCCCACCTGGTGACTTGGAATCCTGCAGTGATGTTCCCATTAGGAGTATTTCTAGACTTCTTGAGGTATTTTCACCGTGGATCTGACAGGCAGGTTTTAGCTCTCAGTGGAGCCTAAGCCAACAGGTTAAAATGCTATTTCTTGTAGCAGACTTTGTAAACAGCAGAAAGAACTGAGTCGGATCCAGACCAACTTTATAGCTAGATAACACAACTTCCAATTCAATGAATAAGGAGAACAGGATCAAATAATCCACAGGGTATACTATAGATGATTCCAGGAACATAATTTTTTTTTCTCTTAGAGTCACAGGTTTCTATCAGAGACAAAAATAGGCCTAATATGCTTGGAAGGAAAGCCTCATATTCTATGTGGCCTGGTCATTTATATGTGTTCAGCAAGAATAATTAATTGAAGGAAAACGAGGCAGGAGGATCTAGCATTCAAGGTTAGTCTTGGCAAAATTATTGAGCCCTTATCTCAAAAACCAAAACAAACCACCACAACAACAAACAAACCCAAAAGGACTAGGATGTGGTTTAAATGAGGCTCTTGGTTCAATCCCCAGTCTAGTAAAATAATAATAATAATAGTAATAGTCCAAAGGTAATCTTGTCTCATGGTGAATACTACATTAAACAGAAAAGTAAAACAAACAAACAAAAAAAAACAAAAACAGGCCCATTGGCTCTTTCTTTAGTTTGCTTTACTGTTGTGCTAGAATGTTTTATATAAACCTCAGATTTTTTTTTAACTATTAAAGACTTTTTAGGGCCAGGAACTTGGTATTACCTTTTTCCTGCAGGCACAATTAGGCAAATTCTTCTCTTTCAGTTCTGTGATGCATCCTAAGATTTGTGGGTTTCTGTTCAGAAGTGACCTTATTGACTTGTGAAAGCTCAGGAAGAGGTAAGTGAGGTAGCAAGCCAACATTTTAAGGGGATATCGTAAGCATGGGGTTAATAAAGTCAATCTCAGTTGCTATAAAGTATCGAGCCATGTCCAATTATTGGCATATTCTCAAATATGACACTTCAGTCAAAAGCTTAGTATACTAGCCAATGTTTCCAATAATGTCCTGTTACAAGGAGAACAGATGCAATTGAACTGAAGCAAAATAATTATATTGTCATGAAAATAGGAATACTTAATAGCAGTTTCTGAGACAGGGAAGTAAGAGATAGGGAAAAAAGATCAATGTTTCATTTCTACATCTAATGGTATAATTTACAAAATACTTGTAAGTTGTAAATAGCTTAAGGGAAAAGGCCGAAAGGGTTCTTCAAATTGAAAAACAAAACATTAAAGAAGTATCAGTATTTTAAATGAAAATGTCCCAATGGGTTTCTAATTAGAGTTCTAGAAATTTCTACAGCAAATAGATTCAGAGAAGAGTCAGAGTAAGAAAGCATCTCTAAATGACAAAGGCTTTATTCTGCTTCTGGTTAAAGATTTTATAATAGTTCCCAGTTGGGAACTATTGGGTACTGGTGGTACATATCTGTAATCCTAACTACTCAGGAGCTGGAGTTATGAGGATACTGATTAAAGCCAGCCTGGTCAAGAAAGTTTTGTGAGCCTCTTATCTCCAGTTAACAACAGAAAAGCCAGAATTGGAGCTATGGCTCAAGCGATAGAGCACTAGCCTTTATCTATAAAACTAAAGAATAGTACCCCAGCCTTGAGTTTGAGCTCCAGGACTGGCATTAAAAAAGAAAATACCACAAGCTATGATCCTTGCATGCATTGCACACAAAGTAATTTCACTTATTATCTTATTAGTCCTATTTCATACATAGATTACAATATCCCGTTATTAGTAACCTCTTTATAGAGAAAGTAAGAATTCAATCATTGTAAGTTGTCTGTCACATACCAACCACACTAGAGAACTGTATGAGTAAATCATTTCATTTTTCAGGTATATGCTTCCATAGTTTTATTTCTCACGTTTATTAACACACCTAAATATGTTTAGCTTCTCTGTGCTTTATGAGACAGTATATAAACTTATGCTTAATAATTAATGATTCAGTAGTTTATTTTAGGAATGACCCAAACATTGAATGACTATTACTAAACTTAATTTAGCATAGCCTTAAACCATTGCAACAATGAGATGTACAAGTTGTTATGTCAAAATGAACTTTACAACTTTGGTGGGGGGGGAGCTGGGGAAGAACGGGTGTGGGGGAGTGGATGGGAAGGGATGGGAAGGGGAAACAAAGGAGGAGGCTACAATGCTTGATAAGAAATGTACTCATTATCTTGCCCATGTCATTGTAACCCCTCTGTATAGTATTTTCACAATAAAAAATAAATAAAAATTTTAAAAAATGCAAGCTCTTAACAAAAAGATTTTGGAAACTGTGTTTAGGCAGACATATTGTAGACAAATAAAGCTAATTATCACCTCCAGTTTTTTCCCTGTAACTATTTCTAACCCAAATAGCATAGACTTTATGTTGGATATTATACTTACTTCTTTTAACTCGGGACAATGAGCACTTTTTATGAAACCAGTGCTATTAGAGTGATTTTACTTAGCAAAGATGTACCCAATTCACATGTAATGGGAAAGCTTTATATTTACATTTTATACTTCTGTGATTTTTTAAAGGAATATTTTATTTGTATAGGTGTTCATTTGCCTCAATCCTAAGTTAAATGGAAATTCTTCAGGAGTTATTTTTTGTTGTTTCCTGTCTTATGGACTGTTAATATATTTTGTAGAATCCCTGGCACTAGATATTGAGGTTGATCTCTCAATCAAGATGATCAAAGATACCTGCGGACAACACTCACCTAGCCATTGGAGGGAAATATCACACTCATCAGAGAAAACAACTGATTTAGCTAAGGTGGAACCAAGATTAGAATTGTGAGGTGTACCTCAACATATTTTTGCATACGTTAGTTCTTCTGTATAGGTATTTGTAGCTAGGTTTTAATAAAGGAATGCAATCACCTATTTTAGAAATTCTTATTTTTTTGAGGGAGGGGACACCGGGGTTTTATACAAGCTGGTTACACACAAAATAACTAGTAATCAGATACATGAAAGGTCGTGTGGCTGACATCAACTTCTGACCAGATGGGCAATTCCTTCCTAGTTGTGCAGAAATCATGGCATTCTCTTTTAATATGGCTCTGTTCTTTGTTAACTTCTTCATATGGTCCTACAGATGTTGGGGGAAAAACAGAATTATATATTTATCTTTGATGTCAGTATCTAGATCATGATAAAGATAAAGGCATCCATCCTTTGTTCTTGCTATTTGGGTGTCCAGCTGTGGGTTTTGCATTACAATGTAGAAAATACTGTTGTGAAGAATGAACCACTCTGCTTGCTAATGAAGCCTCTGATCTGAACCCAAGCCTCTGCTGCCTAAATCCAAATGGAGCCAGCGTCCCTGGGTTCATTCAAAGGCTGGTGCTGGTTGGTTTCAGTAGTTAGGGCCAGTTGCCTTTTGCTTTACAATGAGGAACCACTGTTGTTTCCCAGACACATTTGTTCTTCCTTCACTGGCATAGTTCTGTAGATGATCACTTTCTGAAACCTAACTTGATTCCACCCAGTAAGCTTACTTTTATTGTTTTTAACATATTCTCTATTGGCACCAAGACTTTTATTAAGTTTTCTATTTTGCCCTTTCAAGACTCTGTAAGCAGCCATGACTGCATTTGTTTGTCCTGTTTTCCCTGCAAAGAGCATGATTCTAATCGTAGGAAAAGCCACCACAGCCAAGAAACACAAAATCGTGTTGACTCTCAAATTGAAAGGGTCTCATGAATTCTTTAGGCACCTGAATTCAGCCCAAACTAAGGCTAAATTTTATTTGTCTATCTAGCAACATGACTCAAGGAACCCATCTCTTAGCTTACTCTGATTGGCATTAACATTCTGTGACAATCAAGAGGCATCTGCTGCTTATAGTGAATTATTTCCCTGAGCAAAGTAGATTTTACTTTTTGCAAAGTGATAGCATAGTGACAGGTATGAAGATAAAACCAACAGTTCAAACAAGGAGTAGTTCAGAACCTTAGTGCAGAAACAACGAGCCTATAAACAGGGATGATGGGAGTCATCTGGTGAGTGTAATGTTCAAGGACAAGTGTGTCACTGGAGAAAAGTGACCTGGGCAGACTGAAATAGAGCTGGTAATGGAGGAGGAAAGTATCTTGAATCATGCCACAGGCTCTTTCTCCTGCTCTTTGCCAGTTCTAATGATGGAAATCCAACTGTTTAACCAGTGTAAAAACTAAATGTTTTAATTTTCAATGAGCATTCTTATAAAATCATCAACCAACAGTAACTGAGTTTAACCTGATAAAGACTAAGTGTGTGGACTTAGACCCATCTTCACTCCAGAGGGGAAAAGAAGTAATTGAAGGTCAACTATGTTTCTGTTTATTATCTACCCATGAGAGATAACAAACACCTGGTGGTTTCTGCCTCTGTCTGTCTGGCTTAGCATAGTAAACATGATGTCCTTGGGTTCTATCCTCTTTGCTGCAATGGTTTGTCTGATCTTGGGTTTATTTTTAATGACTCCCGAATACCATATGTATATATATATATATATATATATATATATATATGCACATATATACATACATATATACATACATTATATTAAAATACCGTATATACCCATAAATATCACATTATATGTGTCCATTTGTCTGGTGATAGGCAGTTAGACAGACTGCACATTAGCTGTTGTAAATATTGCTGTGGTAAACATGGCCACCCAGGTATCTCTTTTGTATGCTGATTCCATTTGTATTGGATATATACACTTACCAATCAGATGGATGGTATGAAAATTCTAGTTTTAGTTCAAGAAATCTCCATACTGTCTCACATAGTAGTTGCATTAAGTTCTTTTTCTACTGACACTGATGACTGATTGATTCCTTTTTCTTCTACTCTATTTGCCATTCTATGCTAATAGCCATTCTTACTAGGGTGAGAGGATCCACCATTGCAGTTGGGATTTAAGTCTTCTTGATAGCCAATGGTATTGGACATTTATTTCTTCGTGTACTACTGGCCATTTTGGTTTCTTCTTTTAAGAAGTGTCAATTCAGAACATTTGTTTACTTTGACTACTAGCTTTCAGTTGTTTTATTAACTTTTTAAAAAGTATTTTATGGACCCTATTCCTCCGTCAGATTTATTGTTCTGCTGTGTTGAAGCTTTTTAGTTTCATGCAATCCTGTTTGTTGGTTTTTGCTTTTGTTTAAAATACATTTGGTCAGAAAAAAAAAGCATTGCTTGTACCATATTCTGAAGGTCTTCCCTTGTGTTTTAGTTATTTCAGATTTTCAGATCTTGCATCAAAGCCTTGGGTCTATCTGGAGGGTGACTTACATGGTCATTTTCAGGGTTAAGTTTCAGCGTCTCGCATGTTGATTCCACTTTTTCCAGCACCATTTCCTAAAGAAGCTGTCTTTATTCAAACAAAGTTTTGGCTCCCAAGTTGAGAATCACTTGGTTGAAGATACATGGGTCTGCTTTGCGGTCCTCTATTTCTTTCCTTATGCCCGCAACATGCTGTTTTTGTTCTTATAGCACTGCAGTGTGACTAGAAATTTGATCCTGTGATGCCTCTGGCATTGCTTTTGAGGTCAGCTTTCTTTGATTCTTCAGGATGTTTTGTGCTTCCTTGAAAATTTTAGGGTTCTTTTACTTAGTTCCTTAAAGGATGTCATTGGTGTTTTGATGGAGGTTGTATTGACTCTGTGGATTGCTGGAGTCATCTAAGTATTTTAACCATATTAACGTTTCAGGCCATGAACATGGGAGATCTTTCCATCCTTTAGTGTCTTCGACTTCTTTCACGAATGTTTTATAATTTGCATTGTAAAATTTGTGGAAACAACTTCAGGATATTAAGTTTGCTTGATAGACCTTCTTCACCCCTAGCTTTGCTTAGGAAATGCAAATTTACCATCCAATGTGTGAAAGTTAAACCTTGTCCTACACATAGAAATATGGAGATGCATACAAAGATAATGTACGCTTAATAAAAATAGATTTTACACTCCCCCCAAATACACTAATAAAATCTGACAAACCAGTCACTTACTCACTACAACTATTCACACAATCACTACTGATTGTATGAGTGAGGCCTGACGTGGTTCACACACAAAACTATTTTGCACAAAATCATGGGATATTGATTACCTCTTGAACAGCAAGGATGAGAAGCAAGAGAACAAATGCTTTTTATGACATTTTATTTTGTTGTAAAGGTGCTGCACAGAGGGGTTACGTTACTTAAGCAACATAATGAGTACATTTCTTGCCGCATTGTTCCCTACTCTGCTTTTCTCCTACCTTAGCTTCATGTAGTTCCTCAGGCCTACTGAAGCAGGTACAAGGTAGGCCGAATCCTCACTTTTTGAAGGAAACAATGCCTCATATTTCAATATGTCAATAGTGAAAGAGAAGTTCCTATAGCAGTTTCCATCCATGTTTTCTGGGATGTGTCAGGGACCACATTAAGGACTATTAGATTTTTGGAGAAACAATGTATTTTCCAAGAAGCAACACTAATCTCATGAAGAGACATTGCCCAAGTTTGTACTCAAGTCAACGGTTTTAAGAATCATGACAGGTGAAGTGGCGCTGTAGCTCAAGTGGTAGAGCACTAGCCTTGAGCTGAATTGCTCAGAGCCAAGGCCAGGCCCATAGTTCAAGCCCCAGGACTGACAAAAATAAATAAATAAATAAATAAAATGAAGAAAAAAAAAGAATCGTGACAGGTAATTAGAACTGAAAGAAAATTCACCACTCAAAATAAAGTCACATCACTTCCCAGATGAGACAAATGTGTAAGTTGAAATTATTCAATGTATCAGTATGTGATTTTTTAAACTTTCCATCATGTATCTTGATGTATAATTATAGATAAACAGAAGTAAACCGGTTTCTAAAATAACAATCACCACAGTTGAGATATGTGATACTTCTATTATGTTAGACAATGGAATATGTGTTACCACTTCATCTGCCCATTCCCACCTCCAGACCTCTGCTGATCAGCCGTCACTTTTCTCAAATGGCAAATAAAAGATATCATATAGGAATATTTTTTCCATCTTCTTCAACTTGTTATACTGATTTTGTGTGTAGCATGTGTATTAGTAGTTGTTGTTCTTCCTAAATGAATATTATTCTAATTTGTTGGAATATATGGTGTTTAGATCATTTGAAGTTGTTTGAGTTGTTTCTGTTTCATGGGCATTTGAAATATTAATGCCATGAACATTTTTATAGAAATCTCTGGACTTTAATCTTTGTTTTTCCTTCGTAGAAGTGAAAACATTGAACTGCACACCAAAGATACGTATAAATTTACAAGAAACTGATAAAAAGTTGTCTGGAGTGATTACTCCATTTTACATTCTGACTAGTATGGGCCAATGTACCAGATTTGTTGTTGGTGGGGGTGGTTTTGTGTTTTGGCAGTGCTGAGGATAGAATTCAAGACCCTGGCTTACTAGGCTGGTGCTCTTCTGCTGAGCCATGCCCCCAAGATTTGGGCCACACACCAGGGCACTTTTAGTCCACACCTCCAACATCAAAAGTATCAGTGTTCACTCACCCTTCATATACTTGGAATGCTTAGCAGTTCTTATTTTAGCCACTCTTTATGAAGTGGTATCTCCTAGTTTGGGCTTGTCTCCAAAAACAGGGATAACTAATTTTTCATCTGCCTTCTTCCATCTGTAGGTAGATCTTTTTTGGTATATATATACACACATAGACATGTACATATATGGGTGTGTGTGTGATTATTTATTCTTAATGTGTGTATTATAGAATAACCTGATTTATGTACAAGTTCTTTATCAAATTACATTTTATGAAATTTCCTCCATTCCCGCTTTCCCCTCTCTTGTTTTCGGAAAGAGTCTGTGAAAGATTGATGCCTTTTCCTTAAATGTTTGATTAAATTCATCTGGACCTGGAATTTTCCTTTAGGGAATGATATTCTTAAATATATTATTTCATATGTCTTATTTTAAACAGCTTTATCGGGATACGTGTTACTTATGAAATCCATCCATTTCAAGTGGACAATTTAATAATTTTTTCCCTAACTTTACCAAGTTGTGCAACCATCACCATAAATCAGTTTTAGAACACTTTTGTACCTTTAATAAGATCTCTCATGCCCTCTTATGGCTAATTTCCATTCCAGCCACCTGCCAGAGGCAATAGGAAGAAGGCTTATAATCATAGAGTAGCTTAAAGACACATAAAGGCTTGCAGAACTTTTTGTTTCATTTTTAGACAGTTTTGGTAAAATGGGGCTCTCGATGAATTTATTTCCTGTCATTGTCCATCTTTGGACATGAAATTGTTCGTTCCATTTCCTTATCTTTAAGAAAATGAATCTTGGATCTAGAGGGATGTTGTCTTTGTTCAAAGATTATCTTATTAGCAGACATTTGTTGTAAAAACAGGTTTTATTATGACAAGTTAAAATTTATGTACAATGGACCTCATCAACCTCACCTGAACGCTCGGCACCATTGTCTGCTCTCCCCTCCTCTGTCCTTAAAACCGTCTGAGGGGCTGGGAAGCTGGCTCCGTGGTAGAGCGCTGGCCTTGCATGCCTGAGGCCCTGGGTTCCATTCCTCAGCACCACATAAGCAAAAGAAAAAAGCCGGAAGTGGTGCTGTGGCTCAAGTGGTAAAGCGCTAGCCTTGAGCTGAAGAGCTGAGGGACAGCGCCCAGGCCCAGAGTTCAGGCCCCACGACCGGACCCAAAAAACAAACAAAAAAAACACAATCTGAACATGTTTCTGTTTCCATACACACTAATACAGTCCTCTCAGCACATTCCACTTCTCTATTCACTCTCCCTTTCAAGTGACACTCTCTCTACAACAGACCTGGCTTTAGAGGTGCTGTATTTGTTTAACTCATCTGATTAGTTAGCTTAATAGCCTGTTCACAAGACCCCTTGCCATGTAACAGGATAGATTTAGGGCAATTTTAATAGTCTGTCTACTTTGTCATTGTTTTGGGTTTACACAAGAATCCCCAAATCTATCTTTCCAAATTCAGTTTCAATTGAATAGTTTACCCCAGTTTTATACATGGTCTTAAAATATGGATTGGCTTCTGTATTATATAAACTGTAGCTAAGGTGTGAGTATTTTATTGTCATTCTAAAAAATTGTTCCATTTTGTCTTGCCAGGCATGAAGTTACTTGCACGTCCACGTAACCCTTCCTAAGCTTGCTTCTCCTGCTTTTCCTTTGAGTGAGTTTTTGAGCCCTACTGCTGGAGTTTACCCTCCTTCCCAGGAGGGTAAACTAAAGCTCTGAGTTCTCCACTCTGGAAGCTCAAATCTCAAATATCTTCATGGCCTGTGTGGGCTGTGCTGCCATTCTCCAGTTGTTGCTGTTATTGTTTTTCTGGTGTTTCACCGTGTGTGTGTGTGTGTGTGTGTGTGTGTGTTTAACAAATTAATGTTTGACTCAACTTCAAAAGAACCTTCTATTATTTTCTGGCTGCATGTGAGTGCGTGTGTGTGTGTTTGTGTGTACAAGTGTGCATCTCTGTGTGTGGTGGGGAGACCTTTTTTCTGTCTGCAAATAACAGTTTCCTTACCCTTCTTAAATTCATCTCTGTCTCCTCCCGTTTCTTTATTAACTGTGCACAGCTTGAGTTTGGGCAGTGACACCAAGCAGGAGGTCAGGACCTTCAGAGAGCACCCCTCCGTGGTTCCCCCTCTTTGGGGAATCACAGGCTTGAGCTGCTGGTTACCACATGTTTCCAAGGGACCCTTTTCTGTGGCAGCAGGTGGAAGGGGAAGTCTGGCCCCCAGTTAGCCTATCATGGCTGGAAATGGAAGTCCTCTCGTAGAAGGATTGGAGGAAAGAGAGGCCACAGAGTTGCTCCTCTGCACTCTCCCCACAGCAAGGAGGGCAGATTCCAGTGCTCATGGGTTATGGTGGGTTTTCTGAGGCAAGGACTGTGGAGTGGAATCTGTGTTTCTGGCTCGTAAAAGCTATAGCAGGATGTGGCCCAGGAAGAGAGTTTTAAAAAGGACAAAGAAGCAGTTCTAGGTGAGGGTGCAGGGTAGTTACAGTGGAAGCGTGCATCAAGAAATGGAAACTGGGAAAGACTGACAGGGGAGAGAATTGCTCTACCTCTTTTATTTTCACTTCTGAGATTTGAACTCAGTGCCTCAGCACTCTACCACTTGAGCCATACTTGTGGCCCTTTTGGCTGTAGTTGCTTCTCCAGTTAGATAGAGTCTCATACTTTGGGCCAGACTGGTGTTGGACTGCTATACTCCTGCTTCAACTTCCTGCATAGTTGGGGTAGCAGATGTATGCTACTGTGTCCAAACCCATGTTCTGCCTATTATGTAGACTGTACCTATAGTTGTGGGAGGGAAAAGGAGGCAGCGTTTATATAATTGGGTGCCTATAATGCACTGGACTTACCTTGAACTTGCTCCTCCGTGGAGTAGCTCTGGAAACACCTGCGGATGTGGACCAACACTTAGTTTACATCATAGAGAAATAGAGTGTGCTCATTACAAGTATGGCTGCAGATAGATGTGCGTGAGCTCTGCTTCTGTAGCCACAAGTCACCCAGCAGGATAATTGAAACATAGACCTTGGAGATAGGCCTTCTGAGTTCAGATCTGAGATCTGGGACTGCCTGGCTCTATTTTTAAACACCATTTGGGCTTAAATTCTTTATCACAAAAATTGAGAGGATGATCGTAATACCTATCTCATATATAGGGGATTAAATAAATCTTTAATTAAATAAGTCTTTAATTTACCATAAGGATTAAATAAATCAACATGAATAAATCATTAGAAGAGTGCTAGAGTGGAAGTAAGTGCCTGATAAATGTTGGTTGTTAAAATTATTTTCGTGCAAACTTAGGATAATAATATTATTAACATAAAGATCTATTAAGCATAGAAATAAACTAGGTCTCTGCTATATTTACTGACCATTTCAGTGTCCAATACATAGTAGATGTTCACTAATCACAGTGTTACAAATTGCTCTCAGTTGATTTGATACATGCAGAAGGTTCCAATCACAGATTCACATGAGTCTTTTAACTACAAGTTAGCAGGTATCAAGAAGACAGCATTCATATGGACTGACTGGTTTTCTTTACCTGACAATTTCCCTCCCTTCCCCTCCCCTTCTCTCTCCTTCCCTTTTCCTCGCTCCCCTTCCCTCCTCTTCCCTTTCCTTTTCTGCATTCCTTTCTTTCCTTTTGACACAGGGTCTTCGTGTGTTGCTCTTGCTGGCATTGAACTTGGCATCCTTTGGCCTCAGACTCTCAAAGTGGGGATCACAGGCATGTGCCACACAGTGATGATGTCATGTGGTCTGAATCTTAAGTCTTTTATTTATTTATTTGTTTTGGTCATGGAGCCTGAACTCTGGGCCTGGGTGCTGTCCCTCAGATCTTCAGGTCAAAGCTAGCGCTCTACCACTTGAGCCATAACGCCACTTCCAGTTTTCTGGTGTTTTTTTAATTGGAGATAAGAGTCTCATGGACTTTCCTGCCTGTATTGGCTTTGAACCTCAATCCCCAGGTCTCAGCCTCCTGAGTAGCTAGGGTGACAGGTATGAGGCACCAGTACCCGGCTTCAACCCTAAGTCTTAACTTGAGCTCTTATTCAACTAGGCGTTTGAAGGCACTGTGATTTTGACCTCTGTGCTATAGTCTCAAGTTCTGTAGCCACATCAAGAGGACCAGACATACCCACTCTGAATGTTAGTCCGACAGATCTGAACTCAACCTGGACTATCTTGACCTCGCTTTGCTTACCAGGGAAAGAGGAGGTCTCAGTGCAGCCAGATCTAGCTGTGCGGCCATACCTGGTTTGGCCAGGTGTGGGTGGCATATTCACTGACAGGTCTACCTCAACTTGTGGAGATGGGAAAGGTGCTTTCCAGAGGGAACGGCTCAGGAGGTCTCCAGAGGAAGACCTTCAAGACAAGCCTCATCTAGAAACTTTTCAAACAGGGACTCCTTTTTGCCTAGTAACTATGTCAAGTCCTTTTTGTGTTGGACTTGCACCTCTGGAAGGAGCAATGAAGCTTTTAGAAGGGCAATGTAAAAGATAATTGGAGTGCAGTTAACTAAGGAATCACTTGTTTTTATAACAGCAATTTGTCCCAAAGTTGTTCCTGGTTTCTACCCAAAAGGCAGGATAAAGAGGTTGTCCCTGTGTGTAAACAGGAGAAATACATGGAATTGTGGAGCTAAGGGAAGAAAAAAACCTGGGGACTGGGTTCTTGAGTTGGGTTGTGAGATCAGACTTTCCTTGTGGCTGGCCAGTCATTGCATGCAAGTGACCAGCAGACCTGCAGGAGGTGACAGGTGAGCACAGTAGAACCACAAGGGAATTGGCACAGAGCATCTCGAGGCCAGACCTGAGACATGAGCTCCTCAGACAAGGAAATAGTAAGAAAGGCAGTCCACAGGAGCAAAGCAAGGGGCAGGGCCTTTATTATAGTATAACTTCCTTTCATGTTTCTGTGCCTCCATCTCCTGATCACCAAAAACCCTGTTACTAATAATGTCACGTATGCCATAGGTAGACAGCATAAGGATTACTTTAACATACACAATGCACAGTACCCAGGAAGTACTTGGGAAAGGTAAGCTCTTGGTAATATTCTTCATTCATATATAGCAGACAACCTTAATATAAGTGCATTAGCATATTTATTAATGGTGACATAAATACTTTTAATAAGTTTGCATGTGTTCGGCTGCAAGGAACAGAAAACTCAAGTAACACAATTCTAACCAATGAGTATTTCTTAGTTTATGGGGGTTAAAAGGTGGAGCGCTGGGTTTGTTTTGGATGAGGAATGCAAGAGCCCCTCTCTGTGTATTGGTATCATCTTCAGGCAACTAGTGAAGGCTACAAAATCCCTGGTGTCCTACTGTGTGTGCCCACAGACAGACCACTGGGCAAGAGCCCAGGAAATGCTTTTGGGAATTCCTATCACCTTTGCCCTGTGTGCTGATGGTTTGCCTCTCTAAAAGAACTACTAGAAACAGAGGGTCCAGTCCCAAAACACCCTTCACAGGCTCTGAGCTCTGATTATCTGTGCATCAGGGGTGCAACACAACTAAATTTGCAACACAAATTAATATTATGTAAAGGTGTAGCCTAAAGTGGAATATTCTTTCTCTTTCACAGGAAAAAAATGACTCGAACTCCTAGTGTGATGTAAATGTGAGATGTTCTCTTTCTTCCTTTCCTTCTTTTCTTTCCTTCTTTTTCCTTTCTTTCTTTCTTCCTTTCTTTCTTTCTTTCTTTCTTTCTTTCTTTCTTTCTTTCTTTCTTTCTTTCTATATGTATATACATTATTTTCTTTAAGTAGTTGTGCAAAGGAATTGCCATTCAACAGAGCAGTATAGGAACACAGTGCCTCTTGATCATTATCACCCCTTTTAACATTCCTACCCACCCCTCCTACCCTACCCCAGATTTTGTCTTTCAAAGTAATGGCTGAGTCCCTGCAGGAAGAATACAATAGAGTGCATTAGCAGAATTAGTAGCAATCCTCCAGGACTGCATTGCACATTACAAATTAGATTTAAATAAGTACAGGGGGAAATAGAAGCATATCCTGCAGAAGATAATGGGCAATGGAAGAATAAAGGACATAAATGGTACTAAGTTGACCTAAGAAAGCAAAAATCCTAAGAATTGGAGTTAGGGCTGAGATCTTAACTTTGGTTAGACATGTTTGTGAAGCCCTGAGTAAAGATGGATGATAGATGACTCCTTAAATAGAACCAAGCTTGGGAACACAATTTATAATGTGTGATTTGTGTGCCTGAAATCAGAGTCTCCATTCAAACCTAACACCAGACTGCCTTAGTGAGCCAGGCTTGCACAGAGGTTTTCAGTTCATATTTTCAAAAAGAAAAGAAAAATAAAGTGAGGAGGAAGAGAAGGAGGAGGAGGAGGAGGGAAGAAGAGGAGGACGGGAACCCCATGCCATCTGTGAAGTGACTGGATTAATACATAAAGATGAATGTGGTTCTATAAGTCCTGAATGGATGATGATTGTGTAAGCTCAGCATCACTTTCTAGTTACTCTGGTAACGGATTGATTTTGCTTTCGAGGTAGTTCATGGGGTGCTAGTCGCTGGCTAGAGGAAAAAGAGCCCTGTGCCTCTGCCATCCGTCCGCCAAGGCAGTGACCACAGTTACTGGTCCAGGAACGAGGCCTGGACTCCACACATTGACCAAGCCAAGCTTTCGTGAAAGTGGATCACATGCCTTGAGTCTGGACTCTCCCAGGCTTGGAACTTTTTTGAAAGCCAAATATTTCAGACCACATTAATTATCCTTTAATTCCAGAAACTCTGCATGAGCTAAAAGGCCAGTCATTGATCAGCCACCATTGCTGCTCTGCCTACTTTAGGTGTGGGTCACTGTCAGAGAAAACCTGGGCAGAATGTCAGAACCAGCTCCGATTGCCTCAACACATGAGTGCTTCTTAGACACATAACATCATCTCATCGGAAACACTGCCCTGGGTAAAAAGATAAATAATACCCAGCCCTTGCCCTACAGGATCTCAGAATGGAGCAAGGAAAATGAGACAGGCACACAAATGGCTGCAATACAAGGAAGATAATGGCGGCTGCCAGATGTTAGGGGAGATTGAGCAGAGCAGACAGAACTCAGCAAACGGCAGCATTCAACTGCCAGCCAAGAAACATTGAGCGAGCAATGGCCAGTATGAAATGAGGATGGGAAAGAAAAACACAAGACCACAACAGGTGAAAAATCACATGGCATTACTTATTACCTCGCTGATGGTTTTGGTCACCAGTTTCCTAAAACACAACCTGAACTTTAAAAATAAAATAAGGATAATAAGTCTGTTAAAGATTACCTAAGGTACTGGTGTGTGTGTGTGTGTGTGTGTGTGTGTGTGTGTGTGTTGGTCCTAGGACTTGAACCTGAGTGCTCATGTTTCCTTCCTTGGCTTTTTTACTCAAGGCTAGTGTTCTATTACTTGAGACACACCTCCAGTCCCTACTAGATAATATTCTTTTAAAAAATCATGTTAGTTAAAGCCTCACTAAATGAATACATATGTAAGTAAATGAATAAATGAGTGAATGTAGTATTTTATGGCTTTTGTCCCCAAATATGCCTTTCTGTTGTTTATTTCCTTTTCCCCTTCCAAATTAGCAGACGCTACCTCAGTAGGATATCTGCTTCTAGACCTCCCCCTCTTTTGATCAAATATATTAAAATCGCCCAGTCAGAAGTGGGTAATTTAGAATTCAAGTGATAGAAGGAAAACGGAACTAGGAGAGTACAAGGCAGTCCTTCCAGTGACTTCTATCCAGGAGCTCAAATGTTTTACTGAAAGCCCAACCTATTGGTTTGTCTGTCAGTTGGTGTCTCTCTCCATCTATATTGGTTTTTTCCTCTCTCTC
Organism: Dipodomys spectabilis; assembly: GCF_019054845.1. NCBI lineage: Eukaryota > Metazoa > Chordata > Mammalia > Rodentia > Heteromyidae > Dipodomys > Dipodomys spectabilis. The sequence continues at coordinate 38,997,070 of NW_024870731.1, forward strand.
TCTCTCTTACTTTGAGATTCAAATATCTCCATTAATATGGAACAGCAGGATGAATCAGGGTCAGCAGGAAGAAGGAAGGACCACTGTGGCATAAGGTTGTGCGAGTTTGGACAAAGTTCAGACATCATATCTGAAGATGATGGATATCCACATTGGGTATGAGAGTTGAGTTGGCTATGAATTACAGCATGGTTCTGTGAATGGTGACAGCAACAATCTTGTTCCTACAAAATCAGAGGAGCAGAGCAGATTTCCCAAAGAGAAACATAGAGTCCATTGAACCAAGGGGCCCCTTTCGTGTGATTCCAGGAGAGCTCTGTTGGTATGGCCCAGGTGGTCTGTTCTTCACCCCCTCTGCCCTCAAAGGGCTGAGGATGAGCCTCCATGACTCTGCCGGGGTTCTGTTAGCATCCTTGAACTCAGCACTTTAGCTAGAAGGGACAGTTGCTGGGATTACTGTGCCTATGATAGTATAGGAAGATGGTTTCATATATATATATATATATATATATATGTATATATGTATATCAAGGATTGTTGGTGATCTTTGAACATCTTGAGCCAGTCGCCTATACGGATTTAAAGCCTTGGACCAAAAAGAACATGGTGGAAGGGACATGGGCTATTTTAATAAGACTTGAGAGCAAAAAGATGCCTTGGAGAGGATCCAATTCAATCTCATCATTTTCCAGATGGGACAAAGTAAAACCCAGACGGGAGAACAGAAATGCCAAAGGCGCACAGGTAGTTGCTGGCAGACACTATGCAGCATTCCAGCACGTGGTGGGGCCATACAACAGGATGGAAGGACTGACCCTTGTCTCTGGTTTTGTCTCCACCCTCTAAGGCCAAAAAGCCTCACCGAGAGTTGAACCGACTTCCAGGAGAAACATTAAATTTCCCTAGGTTGGAATCGGGGCCACTTGTTGCTTTAAGGAGCTCAGTTTGGACAGGGCTGGCAGAACCTTAGTCCCTTCCAAGAAGAGCTTCCTAATGGCCAGGCCCTCTGCCTTCACATCCTGCCTTTGCCCCAGAAAGTTCAGAGCAAAGAAAAAGAAAGATCCAGGGAGAGATTTCTGAGACCCCCCCCCCCACACCCATCATCTCTTCCTTGCTGCTTCCTCTGGGTGTTGGGGGGGAAACGTGTCAGGAGCCCAGAATCCTTTCTGGAAATAGATAGGAGGGAGCCTTCCACCTGTCCCTGCTAGTTACAGAAGAAAGTGCCAGCTGCAGAGTTTTCATCTCTGGTGACAAAAGAAAGGAAAAAGGGATGTCTCTGAGCTTTCGACCACAGTCTTGGTGGGGGGAGGGGGGGAGGGAGGTCCCAGGCCAATTTAGTCCCCAAAGATCAAGGATGGAATCCTTGCTTGGACGTTTTCAAAGAGGCCTGGGCTTTCTTCCTACAGGCTAGCCTAGGTGCCTGGCCCCCCACGAGATACTCAGAGGGCAAAAGATGTTTTTAGAGTCAAGGACTCAGGGACCCCCGTGTCCTATGTAGCACACGCTTTTCGTCATTAAAAAAAAAAAAACACAGGTGGATGTGCCAGTCAGGAAGACTGGGGTTTCCCCAAGTCTCTTCACCTCCCAGTTCCCTCCAGCTCCTTTCCCCCCCCCCCCAGCCCCCCTAGCTGGGATCCCCAGAACTGTGGGCCCGAGAGCTCTGCATTTGAAGAAGGGGAACAGCCGGCCCTAGACATCATCCCCGGGTTGGTGCCGCTGGTACCCAGAACGCGGGTGTGGGTGGAGGCTGAGCGGAGGCTTCCTCCTTAACTGTGCTGCCCCCGCAGCCCCGCTTGGTAACCCGACATCCCTAGATCCCCTGGGGACAACGAAACTCCCCCTGCGGAGGAGGTGGGGAGGGCAGGGGGGGGCACCTGCCCCCCTTCCCAGGCGCCCACCCGGCCCTCCCCCCCCAACCTCAGCACGCAGCCCCTCCTTGCGTGATGATGCAAACCAGTGGGGAGGGCGGTGCTGGCTAGGGTGGGGAGAGCCTGAGAGAGAGAGAGGGAGAGAGAGAGAGCGAGCTCCAGCCTGGGAGCTAGGAGGGGTGGAGGGCGGGCGGGAGGGAGGGAGGGCGGGAGGGAGGGAGTAGGAGGAGGAGGAGAGGGAGCCGAACGACCATTTAAAGCGATAGCAATCCCTGCCCTCTCCCCAGTGCTGGGCTGGTTTGGCGAGCCCCAGCGAGCTGAGCAGCGCCCGCGCGCCAGCGAGCAAGCGCGCCGTGCGCTGGCCCGAGGGGGGGAACCGAACCAAGATCGCTCAGGCGCCCCAGGCTGGCAGGAGCTACGGAGGGGGACCCCATCACACACGCCCTCTCTCCAGCTGCCCCTCCTCGGGTACCTCCCTCCCCCCCCTCCATCTTGCACGGCACAAAGTCCCACCCCGGGCTTCCCCCTAGAAAGAGCTCACCTCCAGGAGTCCCGGACCTAAGCGAGCTCACAGGTCCCCTTCCCGGGGCCGCTGCTGCCGCCACCGCAGCCGCAGCCCGGGCAGCATGGTCCAGCTCCGCGTCCTGACTTTGATGAACTTCCCCTGCTGCGTCCTGGAGGTGCTGCTGTGCGCGCTGGCGGCGGCGGCGCGCGGCCAGGAGATGTACGCCCCGCACTCCATCCGGATCGAGGGGGACGTCACCCTCGGGGGGCTGTTCCCCGTGCACGCCAAGGGTCCCAGCGGAGTGCCCTGCGGGGACATCAAGAGGGAGAACGGGATCCACAGGCTGGAAGCGATGCTGTACGCCCTGGATCAGATCAACAGCGATCCCAACCTGCTGCCCAACGTGACGCTGGGCGCGCGGATCCTGGACACTTGTTCCAGGGACACTTATGCGCTCGAACAGTCGCTCACTTTCGTCCAGGCGCTCATCCAGAAGGACACCTCCGATGTGCGCTGCACCAACGGCGAACCCCCGGTTTTCGTCAAGCCGGAGAAAGTAGTTGGAGTGATCGGGGCTTCGGGGAGTTCCGTCTCCATCATGGTAGCCAACATCTTGAGGCTTTTCCAGGTAGGGTTGTATTTTCTCCCCCTTTTCCCTCCCCTGGTGTGGCTCCCCAGATGGTCTTTAAGGCTGGTGTACACTCCCGGGGAGGGGTACCCCGAGTTCGGATCAGCCAGCTTCCTGGTCCGCATTTCCACCCTGGAAATCCTGCCCAATTCCTCCCACCCCACCCAAGGCGCCCTTCTTTCCCAGCTTCTAGTTGGTTCCTCTTGCATCTCTTCCCCCACCACACACCCCTACCCCACTCCCCCAAGCTCCACTCCTTTCTACCTGACACCAGGGATTTATGACCCCATTTACCAGAAGCAATCTGCGAAAAACAAGGCGATGATTTAAATAGGTTTGCATTAGAGTGAAATATGGTGTGCAAACAGGCTTATAAAATAAGTGCCTCTAGGCTTCCGGGGAGGGAGAGCAGGCTGGGTGCCTGGACCGTGGAAAACCAGATGAAAAGATATTTTGGAACTGGGTATTTCCCAAGCCCCCCTCCTCCTCCGGCGGCTCCCCACGCCAAAGGCACCTGGGAAACCTCCACTCCTTGGAAACATTTCCAGAAGACCTTAGCCTCCGTCACTTCTTCCATTGAGGGCTTGATATTATTATTATTTTAACCTAGATCGGGACATTCGTGTTGCCTCTTTCCTTCGGGTTGGGTTTCTGACCTGTAGAGATCCTGGGGGGGGGGGGGAAGGGCAGGGGGACCCTCCCAAGGTGGGGCACAGTGACTTGATCCCCCCCCCCCACGTGGTGGATGGCTCTAAATTGCATTTGGCTCCAGTTTTCTCTGCCGCTCCAGCCGCCCTCCTCTCAGCCCTGAGATGAGCTCATGCGAACTGCACAACCAAATTGCTTTCCCTGCCTCCTCCCTAGCCCGCTCTCCCTCCTGCGACCCCCCTCCCAGTGGGGACTCCTAGCTGAGAGGCTTGATTCTGAGCCCTGGAGGAGAAGATCGGCCGCCCCCCTCACCCCTGCCGCTGGGCAGTGGGGGGGGGGGTGCTGAGCTGGGGTCAGGGTGGGGGGCGATTGCAAAGATAGGAGGATCGGGACTTGGGGAGCCAGTGGTGGGTTCTACTGCGGCGCCCTCTTGCCTTGGTTCATGCGCCTGTGCTGCACTGAATAGAAATGGATAGCTTTGGGGGTTCCGAAATTGAGTTTCAGGGTCAAGACCATAGTAGTTCCCTTCTCCCAGACTCTCCCTTATGGATGCTTCTCTCTCTTGTCTGCTTGGCTCTGTGTTTTTCTTTCTTGTCCTTTTTGTAAACCCCACTCTCCCCGGTATCAGCCTCAGCCTTGCCCCCTCTTCCTTCCCGGCCCTCCAAGTTCTTGATTCCTCTGTTCTGCCTGGAGATGACCCTTTCCCAAGGGAAGGTTCCTCCGTCTGGGGGGAGGTAGCCCAAGCCGCATTCATCTCCCGTCCAGTGGTGCCAGGTGATCCTGATTGCTGCTGCCCACCCCTGGAGAACCTGCTTCCCCTCAAGGGCTTTTCCTAAGGGGTGGATTTCAGGAAGGCACTGCCTGTGAGGGCCTGAGGCCGGTACCCCAGCACCACCAAGAGTGCAAAGTTTATGTTCAAGCAGGAGGGGAGCACATCCAAGGCTATATAGCCCCTAGTCCCTCCCCCGCCCCCCATCTTTTCTCCCTGACTCCTGCTGAGGCAGCATGCCTAGAGCTAGGTAGATCTTTGCAACCCACGAAGTGCTTTGGAGGCAGACTTCCCACCGAACTGGGGATTTTGTAATCAAAACTCAGAAGCAATCCTTTCTTCTTTGAGCCTACAGCGGGACAACTTGAGGGGATTTTCTATAGAGAAGATGAGCTCAGACTCAGCGGCCTGAGAACCACTGAGTGTGTGTGTGTGTGTGTGTGTGTGTATGTGTGTGCACAGTGTGCAGCCAGAGGGGAGCTAGTGTTTCCCACTGAGCCCTAGGAGGCACACCGTGGGTTTAGAATTTAAAAATTATCCAGCTGCCTATTTCTCTCTTCACTCACAGCCTTGACATGACTGCAGATAGATAGGCCTGCTTGTCTTTAAAAAAATGTTGAACTCAAGAAAGCCATTACAGATTAGGTTAGAAACTGTGTTTGCTGAATGTGATTTCAGGGGAGGAGGATTCTCCTTCTAGTGTCTGAATCTCAGTCAACTTACAAGGAAACAAATGGCTGATCTTACACTCGTTCCCTGAGCTAGAGAGGAAAGGAAGAGCAGAATGCCAATGTGAGTGAGCAGGGTGGATTTGGACTAAAACCATTGCGAGAAAAAACACTGTCATTTTCCTCTCATTTGCAAATTGCAGCTATTCCTGTGGGATTGAAGGGGAACTGAGGGCCCTCAGTTTTCAGCTGCATTTGTGGAGAGGAGGCTGGAAGTAGTATAAATGCACCAACTTGTAGCTTGTGCTGCAAGCTGCTGATAAATGGTTGGTGTGCTATCCTGGTTAACCATTGCTCATGTAGAAGTGTGTGTGTGTGTGTGTGTGTGTGTGTGTGTGTGTGTGTGTGTGTGTGTGTGAGAGAGAGAGAGAGAGAGAGAGAGAGAGAATGAGACAGAGAGAGACAGAGAGATACAGTGGCTTTTTGTTTTGCCTGTGATTTTAGGAGCTCCAATCCCTAGTTTTCCAGTTTCTGTCAACCTGCAGGAGAGAATAACACTCCACCAACCCGTTGTGAATAGGTGCGTTCAATGGAATGGAGGGGTGGGGGGGGGGGGGAGGGAAAGAAGATAACTGGTAAATCCCATCTAGGATTCCAAGGTTCAGCTCAATTAAAATTGTCCTATATAAAATAAAGTCTGTCAAATGGTTGGGTTGCAGGCTTTACAGTGATTTTTTTCCCTTTCCCCTCAGGCTGCGGCTGGTGGCTGTGGCGGACCATGCCAAACTGATCATCTGAGATATAAATGTATGGTTTCAGATGAGCCTCTGGCAAGAAGGAGGGACTCCATGGGGGTTGCTGATTGCTAGAGGGGGCCCCAGGAAGTAATGAGAGAATAATAGATGTTAAGATTGCTGTGGCTGCTGCCCGCAGAGCCCAGCCCAGGGATGAAGTTCCTTCCCGAAAAGGAGGACTTGGGTGAAGATGAGTACTGAGATGTGAATAGTATCTTTGACTTGGAATTCTCTTTTGGTGCTCCGGGTCAGAGGCAGGAACTGAGGAAGTCCTTCCTAGCTCTAGTCTCTGTATCCCCTGCTGAATAGCTTACTAAATGACAAGACTGACAACAGGAATCATCTCCAGTGGGGTCTTTCAGATCCAGGAATTTGAGGGTAATGAAATTAGCGTGTGTCCAGGGCTCTACCAACTGGAATTAAATCACTGCAACTGACCTGCAGTGCATTTTTTCAGCCCCAAAGAAGCATCAGGGAGGAAGTTCTGGAGATTTACTTCTGAGCCAGAGCAAAAATAATGCTCTCCTAATGCTAAGAAAGATTAAACTAAATTAATATTGACTATGAGCAACATATTTTTTAAAAAAAATAATTACTGAATGGGGATGGCTTAAAGTGAAGCAGTTATATAACATGCTAACTGAAGGCTAAATCTCCCCTGACCACTATATTCTGGGTATAAGGAAGCGATGTTAGAGGGAGAAGGAAAGGGGAATGCTCTTGCTCAAGACTTCTCTGTTACTGACACGGGAACCAACACTCTGAGAGTATAAATTACGTTTGCTGCACCGCGATTGTGAATGAGCAATATTGCACAGGGAGTGACATTGTCCAGGCCATAGTCTGGGAACTGAATGGCATCTGTTGGAAGTCTTTCTTTTCTCCCCAAAGTAACACAGATTGGGTAAAAAAGAAAAAGCCCCTTGACTAGAACAGAATGTACACTTGAGCTTGTGGACAAATAAAACACATTTGTAAATTTGTCAGTGTTTTCCTTGCACGCATGGAAACTATGAAGTAAGCTTTTGAAATAGTATTTTATACATGAGTGCTTATATCCCCCCTCCCTCATAATAGAATAGAACTTGGTTCCTAGGGAAATGTGGTATTATTATAGTAGAGGTTTTTTTTTTTTTTTTTTTTTGAAGCAACTGTAACCTACTCTTTTTCAAATGGCATAAATATAGGTGCCATCACCCTTTGGAATAATCTGTGTAACAGGCTCTGCCTCCAGCCTCACTGTGTTTTAGGAAATTTACCTAACAGATGGTGAGTGGGAATTTTTAAGGGGCATTTTTTTTTTTAAGAGCAGAAAGAGAAGGAGTGAAGACACATATGTACTATATTTGAAGATGTTCCATGTATATGCACAGTCCATATAATTAGGATGCTATCTGCTTGAAGAACAATGGAAAGATAGTTTTATCAACTTCAACTGCACAGATACTCAGTGTTGAACAAACCACAAGTGTTCTCTTCTCTACCTACAGGTTATAGCTTAGATCCCAAAGACCCTTTACGGATTATACAATGTGCTCTGGGCTCAATCTCATCACTCACTAGATAAAATTACCCTAAATAAATAATTTATTTTTTTTCTAGGCTTCAGTTTGCTCCTCAGATTTTTGTTTTGTCCTCAACAATGTGGCTTCTAAAAGTGTCTAAGCTTGTAGTAGTTTAACTCGCCGAAAACTTGGCAGATCTTGACACATCCCCAAGACTTTGCCATCCCAGTTTCTCACTTTAAACTTTCAAGGATTTTGAGGGATTTGTCAGGAATACTTTCACCCAGCTGTTTTGGTGAATAGTAGCCTTCAGATGACCCTCCAATGGCATAAATGGTGGGAGGACCATAAACTTCCAGATTAGTTAACTGGATGATCACACAACACAGGAGGGAGAAGAGAATGGTGAGGTCATGTGATCACTTTTGGTTCTCTGGGGTGACAAGGCTGGACTTCTCTTTGGGAAAGCTGGCCAGTAATGACAGCCTGTCCATGTGTGTGGTCCCAGGGATGAGGCACTTATGTAGCCCAGTTCCAGTGAAGCAGGCGATTGGTTCATGAGTGAGCATCTGGCTTTGTGGACACCAATCAGAAACCTCCCCAGGATGCTTCTCTCAGAGAAGAATAGGAAAGTCCTTTCTTCCTTCTGGAATTTCTATACTGAGGAGGCACCATACTGCGACACCCACTTCAGGAGGAGGTGGTGGGAAGTCTCCAACACAAGGAGAGACCTTCTGTGGTACACAGCCATGCAGAGGTAAACGAGGCTAGGTGATTCTGAGACACCGCCAAAGCCCGTTGATCTAAACTTCTCCAATCCACTTATATCAATAACGAGATGCATTCATGAATTACTAGGACATTTCTTAACAAAACAAGTGTTCGCTGGGAATGTGGCTCAGTGGTAGAGTGCTTGCCTAGCATGTGTGAAGCCCTGGTTTCAATTCCTCAGCACCACATACACTGAAAAAGCTGGAAACAGTGCTCTGGCTCAAGTGGTAGAGTGCTAGCCTTGAGTAAAAGAAGTTCAGGGAGAGCGCCCAGGCCCAGAGTTCAAGCCCCAGGACTGGCAAAAAAAAAAAAAGTGTTACTATGTTGAGTTTGCTTTTCATCATGTGCAATGAAAAAGAGCAGATTTCAACAGATTGGCCTCGATGAAGTGAAAAGTAATAATTTGCTATAAATCGGGATCCCCTAGCTCAGGTTTGGGATGCTCCAGAGTCTGTATTGTCCTCACTCTACCCAGCATGGACTGCAGTAACATGCAGCACTTGGAATTGCATTCTCCCTATCTTGATGCATGGAGAGAGAGAGAGGACCAATAATTTTTGTGTAAACTGCAGCCCGTAGGCCTGCTCTCGGATAGGTTTGGAACTGTAGTCAGTTTCTTTCATTAAAGCAAATCTTTTGTTGCTCTCCCCAGGGCCCAAAAACATTTTCATGGCATAATGGAGTACAAAGTACATTAAACTCTTGGGTCTCTGTATAGTAAGCAACAAGCCCGATCCCCTTCTCATCCCCTTTCCTTTAAATAGGCAATTAGGCACCCTGGCAAAACCATTTTCCCAGCAACTGAAATGCATATATGATTAGTAAGGACAGTAATGGAACATATAGTCAGACTAATTAATTAATGGACCGTTGTGAATGAGCACGGTCAATGTGATGCTGTCTGCATTTAAAAATTAAAGAAAGAAAATATTTATTCAGGACAATATGTACATGAGAAGGGTGTTTTGACCTCCCCTTTATTTTGTTGTCAGTTGGCTTTCAATTTAGGGCATCATGCTTGCTAGGTAGGTGCTATTCTGCTGAGTTCTACATCTAGCTCTTTGTTACATTGGTTATTATTATTATTATTACTACTGCTACTACTTTGTTTTCTATTTTGTAATTTTTGTTAGTTGTGGTGCTTGGACTCAGGGCCTGGGTGCTGTCCCTGAGCTCTTTTGCTTAAGGCTAGTGCTCTACCACTTAGAGCCATAGCTCCACTTCCAGTTTTTGAGTGGTTAGTTGGAAAAAAGAGTCTCATGGGGACTTTTCTGCCCAGGCTGGCTTCACACCGTAGTCCTATGATCTCAGCCTTCTGAGCTGCTAGGATTATAGGCGTGAGCGACCAGGCACCTGGGTGGACTGGCATTGATTATTTTTATGGTAGGGTCCTGCCCAGTCATGTGCTTGGGTTTCAGTGTGTCTATCTTAGCTTTCCATTTGTAGCTGGGATGTCAGATGCGCATCATCATATCCAGTTGCTTCTGTGGAGAGGGAAGCCACAGACTTTTCTGCCAGGCTGGCCAAGAAATGTAATCCTCCCAATCTCAAACTCTCTCAAGCCTAGACAGACAGGGCTGTGCCACCATGTTCAGCTTGGTTTTGAAAAACAGTCTCAAGAACCTTTCTGCCTGGATGTCTACTACCATTCTTCCAAACGTTAGGATTATAGATATGTGTGTCACTGGTGCGTAGCTTAGACCTCAGTTGCTCTCTGTCTCTCATCTTAAGTAGTTATACAACAGAGTTATTATATGATTACAAAGTATCTTGATTAATGTCACCATTTTCATCATTCTACCCCATCCTTCCCAAGCCCAACGCCCTCTGCTCAGTTTACTTAATTTTGTAGGATGTGCCTTGAATTCTGCCTCCTTTCCCCTCTTTATTCATCCACCCCCTCCCATCCTTGACCCCATCCCCAACTTTTATGACCTGTAGCCTATCTTTCACTTATGTAACACAATTCTTAGTGACATTCCTACGTTTCCCAGCTAATCCCCGTTCACTTATGTTTACTATTTAATGTTCCTTGAATGGAATTATTTGGTTGTGAAGTCAAAATAGAGCATATGACTTTACAACGATCCAGGGTACCTGTCACATTTAATCAGTCCTGATTTCTTTGTCATAACACCAGTAGTAGTAGTAATAGTAGTAGTAATAGTCATAGTAGTAGTAGTAGTAATAGTAATGGTAAGAATTGATTCTTTATTGTGAGCCACTGTACCACATACTACTTGAATGCTCAGCCACTCCTGTTGTCCTGTTGCAT